>NW_009909635.1:171045-232647 GCF_000696875.1 Nestor notabilis
TTTGCCTGCCCCATCCCTGGCAGTGTTCAAGGCCAGGTTGGACACAGGGGCTTGGAGCAACCTGCTCTAGTGGAAGGTGTCCGTGCCACAACTGGATGAGCTTTAAGGTCCCTTCCAACACAAACCTATGGGTTTTTCTATGCAAAAACACAGGACTTCCCACTACGTCTTTTGTCAAGGAAGAAGGCACACACTGAAACAGAAAGGACATGTCTCACAAAACAAGTCTGGGAATATGGGGAGCCATGGGAGGCCTAGAAGAAAAAGAGGCTTCAGGTATGTCTCTGATTTTCACGGTCACTGCTATCCCACAGGCAAAGATCCACCGTGGATTTCTGTCTGCATGATCCCAGCAAACCACCTGCATCTTGAACAGGGTCCATAAAGGAATTTTATACTGCTCAGCCTGTGCTATACAGTTTTGAGACAGATCAGGTAGAGCTTGGAAATTCACTGCTTCCTCCAGAGATGCTCTCTATGAATACAGAGCCCAGGAATTTCACAGGAGACTTTTCAGAGAGGCAGAAGCTCCCTTTATTTTAGGCACCAAATGACTGGAAGTTCAATTCTTATTTCTTTTGAAAATTTAGTAATAGGAAGGCTCAGATTTCAAACACACTCTCCACAAAAACCTCTGTAGGCTTTATCTTCAGTCTAAAAAGGAAGTGAATAACAAGATGCAATGGGTAAAAATCAGATGAAGTTGGGCTGCTGCGTATTTTGAACATGGGGAATAATATCTTACTATTCACTTAAAAACAGGGCAGATCTTCCCTAACTGGAAAAATGTAATGAAAAACTAAAAACTTGCCTAAATGCTGCGCCCTCGTTCAGTCACAGTTACTGTCCTCAAGGCAGTACAATTAATTAGTAGAGATCATATGGCCTGTGTTGTACAGGAGGTCACAGCAGATCATACCCTCATTGCCTCAAGTTATGTGAATCCATAAAGCCCTGAACATCCACATCTTTCCACTCTTACTTCCATGGCTCGCTCATTCATGCTTTGGACCTCCAGCAATTGAGGCCAGCTCCAAGCAGTGTGAAGACACCTTTCCTGGTGGGACAGTTCTGAAGGGCTGTGGATGACCACTGAACATACTGCCAAATCAGGAGGGTTTCTCACCTCCCAAAACCAGTGGGTCCTGCCAGCTTTGACAGTGGGTTTGGTGTTGATGTTGCTGTGTTTGTTGTGTTTTATTCCTGTTCACAGGATTCATTTTTCTGATGCTGCAGGAATAGCACTTCTTTAAGGCCCATTTCAGCTTAGCTATTAAGCTCAACTACCTTTTTTGAGTAATCAATAAAAAAGTCTGCTACAAGAGGACACTGTGATTTACAAACACAGGAAAGAGAACGATGCAAAGCCAAGGGTATGGATGTGAAGGACTGTTGGGAGGGGGGAAATAAAAAGACTATGAGAAGAATCTGAACAACCAGTTTAATGCTGGAGGAAAATGCAGCAGAGCTCTCCTGCGTGGCAGCTATCATAAAAAGATGTGGGAGAGACCTACAGGAAATTCAATACCAAATCTAAAATGTACACCAGTGGGGTCCTTCAGAGGAAGGAAGACAGCAGTTTCTCATAAAGCATTACAGAATGCAGCCTTACATTTTCCCTCCAAGCTCCTACAAATAATTATTAACATGCAAGGGAGAGATGTTAGCAGGTACCTCTGAACTGAGGAATACTTGGATACATGCGTTGGATTCACTCTTCTCCCCTCCAAAGCCAACAGAAAAGAGCTCAAGAGCACATGTTTACTTCCCACCCCACACACTTACAGCACCTTCAATCATTTCTTGTCAATAGGCACAAACCTTGTTTAATTTAGGTTCTCGGCCTTCCTGCTGAACCAGTATGAAAATGAAGGCAAGCGAAGGCTGTGTCTCACTGGAGGCTGCACTCAGGAGACTGGATCCATGCTCCAGCAACACTAACCTAACTCAATCCAATGGGAATATGCCGGTGTATATATATATATATACTGGTACGTAATTCCCAGCTGGAAGGACTTGAACTGTGCAGGACCCATTTACCAACAGCAAAGACAATGACCCAACTCAACTAGAACAACTGACTGTGAAGGGAAACCACCTCACTCTTAAAGACAAGGACTCACTTCCCCTCCCATGAGGGTTGGCTTCAGTAACTCACTCGGATCTGCCATGTGCCAACATACAAGAGATGTGCCTCCTCCATCTCAAACCTGGCTGTACAGGGCCATGTAAGGGTGTTCCTGAGCCGAAGAATTATTTGCACTTTTGCTTTTAATGGGAAGCAGTAACTGGTTATTGCGATGCTTCTGGGCAAATGCCTCACACATGGAAAAATGAGCAAGTGTAGCCAAAAGACAGAGTGTAAACAACACTCCCTGAACTACTGGGTGCATCACACTCAAACGCCTCACGTACGGGCGCCTTCCTTCCCGAAGCCTCGTCCTCCCCTAAGACCTCGAAGGGTTAAACCTGCAAATTGCCTTGCTGTGCTTCTGGGACAGCATGAAGGATGGCTGCCATTGCCACGGTCAGATATGACAGCGCCAATTTGATGTGCTGCCATCAAGGGCCTTCTAAGAGCCGAGCGCCCTGATGGTTTTGTGATGCGAACAGTCGCATCGCAAAATGGTTTTCCTCTCCCGCTGCCTCTGCTTCCATCTGCTGCTGGGCCGAGGCACAGCCGGCTGCCTGCCTGTCACAGCATGTATTAAAATTAGCTGGGGAGGAGGCACTCAGTTGTGCTAATTACATTTTAATCATTGGAAATGTGTTGGCAAATCAAGCCTTGATTGCCATCTCGGAGTCTGTCTCCTCCAGCAGAGTGAAGGGGCTGTCTGCATTAGCCGGGGCCTGCTGGGCCCAGTTCTTTCACAGAAGATAGAATATGGTGCCTGCTGGCCCACCACTGAGACTGCTTTGGCACATTATTAAAAAGCCACAAGGCTTGTTTCAAATCATCACTGTGTGAGCTCTGCTCATTCGCACATCCCTGGGTATTCCAGCCACTTGGTACTTTTAACTATATCTTTAGTTTACCTTGTGGGCTAAAAAACAATCTTGCATGTGTGGGTGAAGGAAGCCAGAGCTTTTTTGCAGCTCGTGGGGTTGGGAACGGAGCCGGTTGTCAAAACGCCTTCCTTGTCAGCTGTAATGCTGCACTGAAGAGCATCCCAGAATAACCAGGACTTGCACAGCCCCCTCTTCACCATGGGAAGGTTCGGTACAAGTCCTGGTTTGGTCAGAGTGATGGAGAAGTCCCTTCTCATCCCTCATTCAGTAGGTCAAAAGGAAACGAAGTCACTGAGTACTCTCAGGCCAGCCAAAGCTTGTAAATCATGCTTGGAGAGGAGCAGAAGCAGCCGTGAGGGTCCCCTTTGTTCCTCTGATTAAACGCTCACATGCAGATCCCAACATCAGCGCGCTGGATGAGCATCAGAAGGATGAATTTTCAAGCCCTTTCCCCAGCCACATTTGAAATAACTTCTTGGGTTTTAAATCAATACAGGAAAGCTTCCAGAGCAAGCAACTCGAACCAAAAGCAGAAAGAGCCAGGATCTCTCAAATGTCAAACCATGCAAGTTTAACACCACCACCAGCATCTACCACCTGCAAACCCCCTCCCAAAACAAAGCCAACACGATGGATATTTAGAAGCCTGAAAAATTCTCTCTCAAATCTCTCTTCTACAGCATTCAAACACTACCCCTAGGCATGAAACTATTCCCATTGCTTACAGCAACTGGTCTCCTAAGGTTGGGTTTTGAAGAGCGGCAGGGCCAGACTCACAAGGGTTCATCACTTTGGAAAGCCAAATTTGAGGACAGCCAGATCCACAGTAAGACCCCAAAGCAAGTGGCAGGTTCCCAAAGCACTCGGCAGTCAGTGATGCCTATTGTCACCCTGGAGTTGAAAGCTCTAAAATACCTCCCTAGACTCAACACTTCTGGCAGCCTGAGCAGTTCAATGATTCCAATGGGAGCGAAGTACTGAAGCTGTTAACTTCAACCTCGCTCGTGAAGGTAAAACGCAGTCACCAAGTGAAACCAGCCAAGGTTTCTGCTCGCCTGTTTCTCTGTCCCCGCACACGTGGCAGCAGGGACTGCGCAGCAGGAGCAAGAGTGGAGAATCAAGCACATGTAATCCATGCATCAGCTTCCAACCCCTCCTGAAATCCCTGTAATACTCCCCTTATTAGTACGTGCAAGTGGATTTTTAGTTGTTCATTTATTACACCTCACACATGGCCACACAAAGGCATGATAAAGTTATAAAGGCTTGAGTACCCAAGGTGTTCGTTCAGGGGAAAGCTATTTTTACAGCCCCGAGAGGAGGCAGACTTTGGTGCTTTCTTTCTTCCTTACACAATTACATTGTCATTGAATGTAATGTTTTCATGACTGTCATATAATGGAACTTAAAACTGATCATTTCATAGCCCTAGCAATAATGATAAGGGTTTGCAAATACCACAGAGAGAAGCTATGGTGTCCTGTCATACAGCAGCTGTATTGCACAGATTGAATGTGAAACAAAACAGTGAAGTTATACATGTGTTAGAGGATAAAACTTAATATCCAAGTTATTAGGCTGGGAAAAAATAGATATTAAAACCTGGCTGATATGCATTAAAACAAACAGGGTCAATTAGTTTATTTAAATGGGCTTATGAGAACATTTTTGTTCTTGTTTAACTTCATAGCTTTAAATTTAAATCATCTCATCCTTTTTTTGGCATTTTTAATATGAACATTACACAAAAAATACGATTATTGTACATAAATGAGACATAGTTTTCATTCAGCACATTTAATTTTATTTTGCTTTTTAAATAAGGAATAAGTATATTTGTATTTGTATGAAGGCTCCAGTGGTCCCAAGCACCAATAACTGCACTTCTGAAGGAGGTTCCTTCTCCAAGAGGCATGTCAGCATGTATACCCACCAGGAGCATGGGAATGGGCTGGGATTTCAGCTGCTCTGAGTAAGGGTTTGTGCATGTCTATTGGTACCACTGATGGACCATTTTGCACTTTGTTAGGTATGAACTCATAAAACCAAACACCACCAAACCACAGGACAACCTGAGCTTTCCTGACAGAACTTTAGGGTATTTCAAATGGGGCTTAGGGCTCTCTCTTACTAGTGGCACGGGTCATCATTATCTATAGTACAAAGAAGGGTGGGGGGGGAACCTGTAAGTTGGGCAATGTCAGAACATTTGATGGAAATCACTGGAATAAGAAACAGTTGCACTTCAGCTTTCAGTTCCAAAATCTAAGGAATATTTTGATTCTCTGTAAGATCTGAAAGAACACAACACATATTCCCCTCTGTCCCCCAAAGCCATCCTTTCTGTCTCCGTTACATTTGAGAAAATAAAACTCACTTCACGGCTGAGCATTTGGTGTTTACCAAGGAGAACAACTGTGATTGTGCATGGCCACTGCTCTGTGATGTGTTGGGGGAAAAGGGGATGTACAAGACCATCTTTTTTCAGGACCAGACACATAACAACCATGTTGAGCTTTGTTTCTCCATTTTCTAAGTGAAATTAATATCTGTGTTCCTTTTGTAAGCTCTTTCCAGTGGAAATACCTACATAAAGGGGCAAATGATACTCTTCAATCCTTGATAAGGATTGCAGTGTAGTGACTGAAGCAGAACTTCCAGCAAACTGTACTGGCCTCATCCTGAACCCCTTGCTCTGTATTTGTTCTGCTCAGGCAGAACACACGTGGCCCTTCATTATGTTCTGTAACCCACAGAAATAAATGGTGAAGAAATGCGAGTGAGTGCCCTGTGGTGTTTAGGACCCTATTCAGCTGGAAAATTAGAGAGCCTCCCGAGGCACACGAGCCCTCAAAGGCCACAGAAGCCAGCAGATCTGCTCAGGAAGAAAGGTCAGCCAAGCACACAACTAGGAGGAGATAATAAAGGAAACATTTACCAGCTCTGAAGCAGAAGCAGCAAAGAGATCATCTTTGCCCCCAGGTATTTGTCTGTCTTCCTTCTGCTGCCCTACAGTGTAGCCTTGGAAAGAGAAAGCCTACCCAAAATATTTCATCTCAGCTAAGGCATACAGCAGCCCTTAAGCTTTCAGCATCACCATCCAGAGGAGATGATCTCTGTCCCTCGACTGGGGAGAGCCTAAGGAGACTGCTATGCACAGATAAAAGGCAGTCTTGAGTACGTTTCTCCTTGAGACACCTAAACTATGTGCCCAAATCCTTCCTTGGGAAATGAGACAAAATACAAACACAGAAAGCAGAGAAGACACTGAGAAAGCATCTTATTTTTCACAGGAAGAGCAAACCAGCCTTTCTCTGAGGCCATCTAAAGCTCTTGTGATAGCCTTTGCTCTCTATCTCATCATTCAGCTTGCACAGCATCCAAGTCGTGTTGCTAAACATCATCTACTTATTTCTATTATTGACCCTTCATGTAGTCCTTCTGGCTGTTTCTATTTGAAACCACAAAGATATCATATATATCATATATTCAGGAATTTCCATGAGGGTTATTGCAAAGTGGAAATTAAATCCCAAATTTGCACCCTCCAGTGTTATTATTACAGAACCTCCACTGCTGCAGGAGCCACGAATCGGAAATCCAGAGGCACCACATGTATAGGGTGCTTTCAGTGAGAGTACACCAAAAAATAAGCTGCTTCCCATCAGCAAATACATTCTTTATCTTTGGTGTAACATTTATAAAGCTTGTTCAGGAAATAAATGTGTTAAATCTTTCATCAGGCTACAGACACTTTATTTGGAGTCTTCACAGAAACCCAAAGTAGTGCCATAAGGTGCCTGGAATATTAGCCAAGATAAAACCTTCAGGGCCATGCACGCTACTGTTTTCAAATCTGTTCTTTCATCTGATGTGCCAGTCGAAATTACTTCTGCAACATGGTCAGAACCAACCTGGATGGATTTATAATGCCTGAAATTGCTGTGGGCATATTTTTGTGAATCGCCTGGAGACAAACAGCTAATTCTCTTTAGATTGTGCGAATTGCTAATTCTTATGCATGTCGTGTGTTTTCCAAGTGGCATGTTTAGACAAGAAAATTGCAGATATTCCTGATGTCACCAGAGCTCTATGCTTAGAAAGCCACAGCAATGCAGGACAGTGTCCCTTTACATATCTCAGTGTAGATATTACGCATCATTTTAACTTACACAATGCTCGTTACCTTTTCTCACTATACGGCTGCCTGTGTAAGAGGGGAGTCAAATAATGAAGACCAGGTTACCAATTATACTAATGCAACGTAACTACTTGTGTGAGTAAAGGAGGCAGAAATGAGCTTTTGATTTGCTCTGCTTAAACAACTGGAATAAACAGGGTGTCATCTTTTGAGCACAGGTCCAGTTGAGTTTCATGTCTCTGCTGGCGTCAGTATTCTATACCCTTCCTTGCAGTGGGCTTTCATGATAAACAAACCTTGTGCAATCATAGAATCCCAGACTGGTTTGGGTTGGAAAGGACATTAAAGCTCATCCAGTTCCAACCCCTGCCACGGGCAGGGACACCTTCCACTAGAGCAGGTTGCTCCAAGCCCCTGTGTCCAACCTGGCCTTGAACACTGCCAGGGATGGGGCAGCCACAGCTTCTCTGGGCACCCTGTGCCAGCGCCTCAGCACTCTCACAGGGAAGAACGTCCTTATATCCAACCTAAATCTCCCCTGTTTCAGTTTGAACCCATCACCCCTTGTCCCATCACTGATGAATCAAGTCCATGCAGCTCCCTGCTCTGTTCAACCTTCTCCAAATGTCTGAACTCATTGGCCAATTTCACCCACATTTGACAAGAGATTTCAAAGCTAATTAAGCTCCTGTGAGTTTGCTGAGAAAGGCGGCCAGTTGGTAGAGAGACCCGAAGAGCCTGAAAGAAAGGCTGCAGCGTGTGATCACACCTCGCTTCATACCAGAAAATGCACACAGAAGAGGAATGTTAGAAGAACTCCAAGGAAAAAGCATCAATCAGAGGCTTGAATTAACTCTCTATGGGAAATGGGGCTTTGATACGTTTTTGCTCATGGAACTGCTCATATTTATTTTACTCAGATTGAGAGGTGCCAGCTTTTAACTAACATATAAATTATCCTCATCCTTAAAACCAACAGGGACATCTCTGTGTAGCGTATATTGTAATGCATAATTATAGCTTCAGGGCATCATTTTAGATGAAAATCTAACAAATACAACCAAAGAAAATTCCATTTGTAGTATGACCAAACTTTGCTTCTAAAGTGACCCTGTAGATGTGGAGAACTCAGAAAACTGCCTGTCCAGCCTGCACAGAAATGATGGTCCCACTCTTATGGCTTTAGAACAGAAGATTACTAAAACCACAGGTCTAATTCTGGCACTCTTCTTTAGCAACTTCGGGTAAAAATCCCCTCCCCTCTCTTTCTGTGTCTGCATCCTTCATCTGTAAAACAAGACTCTGCTCCCCCCTTCCCCTCAGCTCTCTTTCCTTTCTATTTGTGTTATACTGCCTGCTATATAAACCGTGTGACGCCTGCTCTCCTCTGAGCGCCTCTTAAACTCTGTTTTCTAACGTGAACAAATCCAAACACAAACATACTGAATCCATTTTTCTCAAGTATTTTAAGTGGATTTTGGGTTTGTTTCTTCTAGCTCTTGATCACTGGCCATGAAAAAATTCCAGTGGCTCCAGAGAGCTGGGTTTGTCCATGAGAAGAATGCCAGCTTAACAAATCAGTAGCTTTGGGGTACTTAAGGAGGTGCTAGGAATGAAGCAGTTGCTTTTCTTTATTGGGAAGGCTATATGATTAATATAGTCATTTTAGCATGTGCTACGCATGCAGGTTGGTTGTGTTTTACAAGGAGGAATAACAAATTATCAGTCACCAACTAGTCACTTTAAATCCCCTTTAGATTTCATCACTGCTTTAAATGGTGGTTCACAAGGCAAACAGAAAAGCATTTTCTTTTCAAAGGGAAGAGAAAAGAGTGCTGCTAAACCAGTGCTGCTCCCTATCCCTGCGGGATGCAAAAATAATCTCTGCCTGTGACTTCAATGAATTCAGTTAACTACAGCTAAATTGCATCACAGAGCCTCTCTTCAGCAGAGCTGCAATAGTTAATGAACGTGGTGGGGAGACCAGATATTTCTTCAAAACAACTCATCAAGTAAGCTGCCTCTACTTAACAGATGTAAAGGCAGGGCCCAAAGTAGAAGCTGGCAGAAACAGATGGTGCCTAAGGGCAGCTTTCTGTTTCAGTGCTCCTGGGGGCTAGGTTAGGCAGGATGGGAGGTGTGTGTGTGGGGGGGGGTTGTGTTTTTCAGCAGCAGGTAAAATCCATTTGTCACACCAGCTCCAACTGGGCTTTCAGCACAAAAGTTTAATATCTGAAGGCAATGAGGCATCCCGCTCCCCAACGGCAGCGAGGCAAGAAAACCTCACAGAGCAGGATGGAGTCCTGGCCTCTGTCAGCAGGGAAGGATGTCACCCCCCTCGCTCTGAACCACTGCTTTTCCTCCTTCTTTTTCAAACAAATAAAAAATGGGTATGCAAAGGGAAGTGTTTTATCTTATTGTACCTTCAGGGAAAGAACACCGAATGACGACAGTAAGTGTGTTTTCTTTCTCTGTTCTCCACAGAATAACATCAGTAACCTCATAAAAGCAGCCCCTGCTTTCTCCTTCTCTGAAATACAGACACATACATTGCGGCACCAGCAATAAATTTCCATTGCCTCCAACCTCTAACATTGCCAAGGTATGTGCCAGAGAGAGCATTTTTATGAGCTGGTCTTTGACTGCCAGGATTTTGCCTTCATAAAGAAGAGATTTTAGTCCATTCTGTCTATTTATTTTGTGTAGAGGAATCAAGGTCAATAAACCATGGAGAAATTCACTCTACCTTATTCCATTTCAGACTTTTGTCATCCACGCTTTATCGAGTATCTGAATGAATTTTTAATATCATGCCACAAAATGCTTTGGTCTTCTATCATATGCTGGGACTCTATAAATCTGATAACACTTGGGAGATCTCAAATATACTCAGCACTGAAGAAACAGCTTTAAAGTTTAGTCATTCTGATGAAATGTAAGAGCTTATATCAGTGACAGGTTGACAGAAAAAGCTGTTTTCCTTTCCATTTCACAGACTTCCACGTATGAACGCCATGAAACATGTCAGGACTTTCTCTGAGTCTATGAAGACAGCGATGGCATCTGCTCCCAGTGGGGAGCCCTTCTAACCAGTAATACTGTAAAATTTCATGATTCTGAAATCTGATCGACAGCCAAAGGAAGGGCAGGGAGGAAGTGTTTACTGTATTTTATAGGAGAGCATCAATTGCTTGTCTTGGCACATGATGTGTGTTTTTATGGCATACAATGCCACTTGCAGAGTAGTTTTTTTAAATGAAAATGTATTCATGTTGGCTGAACAGGTTTATAATTGCCTGTTGCTGGAAACAAAATAGGCATTTTTAAAACTAGGCATTAACCCTCCACACTCATCACCACAGTCTTGGGTAAGTGGGCAAAAGACAAGCGCCTTGAGCCTTAAGAAAACACACACAGATTTACTCCAGCAGCAGCCCAGGACAGAAGCACATCAGCTTCTTACAGCACCATTATAACACTGATCCCACATTCCAGTGACAGCAGAGAGAGGAAACAGATCCTCTGACTCTCTGCTCTTTTAAATATTATCTCATGTCATTATGGCCAAATAGAGATCTCATTAAGTGACTACATTACATTTGCTCTTTTGACAAATACACACCTGTATCACCCCACTGAATTTACACAGCAGCACGCACGCAACTAGAGTTTTCAGAAACTCACTGAAATAGCACACTAATGCCTACACCCAACCTGCAGCCCTAACTCCCAAGCAGGAATTCCACTGCGGTGTGTGTGCCTGTCTAAGGAATATAACTGTTCCTGACTTCAACACATGCTGTACCACAGCAGCTTTCAACCTGTGATTGTTGAACCCTGAAATCCCACGAACATCCTCCAAGAGAGATCTGCATCATAAGGAAAGATAGCAAACCATTAGTGGGTAGCTTCAAATTTACTAACTACACCTTCAAAAGAAGTTTTTTAGGGATGAACAACTTTAAACACCTTGCAAACCACGACAGGGCTTGCTAATACAGTGAAACCACAACTCCTTGGTGTCCACAGGGTGAGTGATACAAACTCTTCCTGACAGAAAGGCAGGAGGACCAGCCCAACATTATTGCTGTCCTGTAGCTGAAGATGACTGTGGAAGCACCCAGCCTAACAGCCATCTTCAGTCTGATCTCCTATCTTTTACTTCCCCTGGAATCACTGTACATGGAAGAGGCAGGAGAGATTTCAAGAGCTCACACTAATTAGCTTATGTTTCGTTTTGCCATGGCAAGGTAGGTGCTGGTGACATGGACATTGGTACAAAAAAAAAATCAGATTCAGCCACGGAGCACTAAGCCATAGGAAAGATTCAGTAACTAAAGATACTCTGAATCTGGAACTCCTGAGGTTAGAAAGAGTGGGACTTCCAGAAAAGCCTTCAATATATTATTTAGAAACATTGACATCTGACTTCTGGAAACGTAAGTATTTCATCTGTGCACTTAATCATGCCCTGTGAGGTACGTGTGCATTACGGCATTTTAACTGCTTTGGTTCTGATTCAGATAATATCCTGGGTAACTATAACAGATGGCATTGACAATACTGCTGCTTTAAAAGACAAAGCTCTTCTAGCCAACTGCCACTCTTCTCCCTTCTGCTTTTCTTCACTAAGGATATGTCAAGGTGAACTAAAGTAAGGTTCAGGCCTTTATGTACCAGCAAGCAGCAACAAGGCATTTATGATGCCAAATGACATAGAAGGCAAAAGAGAAATAGCTAAATAGAGACAGGATGAAGCAGAAGTAAAGCAAACTAAATACGCAAAGGATGAGGGACACACCCAGAAACTCAGGTGATTTTATTATACCATTATAAAAGACAAAGTTATCCTTTTAGAACTATTCTTCCTCCTCTTAACTGGGAAGGAAAGAGGTCAGCTGGACTCACCTGTATTTATAGACACAATTCTGTCTCTCTTGAGTGACTTCAGTGGGGAGGAGAGTATCAGGAGAACAGGTTTCTGTTTATAGGATGCACCTACTGATTAGTCAGAGAGCTATTGATTTTTGGCCCCTAGGAAATAGCTTGTTTCAATGCCCATCAAGTACACACTCCACCTCACTGAAAACTTCCCATAGCATGGGCCTTGTTCTTGTAATAATTATGCCAATTTTAGGCTTACATAATTGTGAAAACTGTGAAGTTGGTCTGTGTTCCCCACGCTACATGTATCACTGCAATAAAACCACGTTTATTTTAGCAGTTAAAGAAGGTAACATTAGCAGAAGTTCAGCTTCAAAGGACCTCCAAATTAACTCTGGACTCCTACACCTTCAATCTTACAAATCTGAGTTAGGAACTTCAGGATAACTATGTGCACAGTTTTAGGGGTGGGATTTCAAAAGAGAACTCTACAGGGTTATTTTCCCATTAGTCTGATCAGCATTCAGAAATGGTTTATCCAGGGTTGGAATGAATTTTGACGGAGATTCAGAGGAAAAGTGTATTTTAAAACCCTTTTGTCCTTCCCTGTTTTAACTGCTTCAGCCACAACATGACCTCAGATTCGCACACTCTCCCAGATGAAGAGCTGTATCAGTTGATACCTCTGTTCCCTGGTCTACCATTGTTGTTCTTCATTAACACCATCTGAAGGGTATGTTTTTAGAGGTTTTGCACACTCTTGGGATCGCTTTACATGTAATTGACTGGTGCTATTAGAAGAATCTTGGTTTATTCTGGGCCAGATAAAGAGTGTAGTATATAACATATTGTATGGCTCTGAATGCTACAGCCAGAACAGGGAAATAGTCTGAGTAGTTATTATCAGTTTGCTTTATAAGTATGTTATTTACAATACGCAACAGATGTTCCCCGACTGTTAATGGAAAAACACAGGCCTTTTATTTATTTCTTTCCTGACAGACTAAAAAGTGCAACTAATATAATAATAATCTTGGAAAATCCAAAGATTACTTCACAATTTGGAAAATGTTCTGTTGAGTCATTGCTCTTATTATCTGGTATTTTCATAACTCACTAGATAAACACTGTAAACGATGACTTCCTGGTAATGAGCCTGTGTATGTGCAGAAACAGGCCTCCAAGAACTCTCAATGCAGCCTAAGAAGCAGTGTTTTTACACCAACCCCAGCCCCCCAGTAATGCAGTAACGTGGGGACACGTGTGTCCCCTCCCCACAAGTGGATAGGGTTGCAATTGCCCAAGTGGAACTTGTCTTTCCTAGGCTGCTAACTGCTGACAGGATGTTTTCTTTAGCTCAGTGCTTTCCAGTCCGTGGGCTGTGAACCCAAGGGATTCACGTGCTGCTCGTGTGAGGGTCTGCAAAAATGGACTTGGTTTCTTTTACTCCACTGGGGTCCCTCATTCCATTGAGAGCAGCTTAAGGGAGCCCATCTGCTGAAACTATGTGAGAATGTATGCCAGCCCACCAAGCCCCTGCTCTTCAGGAATGAGGGCTCAGAAGTCATTCCTGATGTTTGCCATGGAGTTATAAATGGTCCCCGTATGTGGTACAAATGATTACTTAGGCAGCTAAAATTGAACACGGTGTTTTTACACTCTACATGATCTTACTTTGAGGAAATGCATACAGAATCATACCTGTAGCATACACACCCTGGGGTTCATTTCCCCACTCTTTGTTTGGATGTAAAAGCTATGGACACACCATTAGCTTTTCCCTTTCAATACCACTTTATCTGATTTTCCTGTATGAACAGTATCACACAGCACTGTAATATGCTGCAGCACTGTCAAAATGGTGCTACCTACAACTGGTAGGTGCAACACAGGAGCATAAGAGGACAAAGAGCTTGATTATCCATGGTCTTCTGCTTTGTATAGTCACACAGGCAGCTTACAAAGCATCTCTGAAATATTATAAACCTCAAATGGTAATTTTTTCATCTATCCTTCAGGGACAAAGTGGAAGCTGTGTCTTTGTCATCATGTATCTGCATGGCACAAATCACACTACTGAGACTTGTGATTTTATTTAATTTTTTGCCTGGCTTTCTATGAAAACAAGTTTTATGCAAACAGGCTGTCAGTCCACTGAGCCCTGGTAATTTCCAAACCCCTTGTTCCCTTTCAATTAAATTTGATAGAGATCTAAAACAAATCAAGTTATGAGAAGTTTTATGTAAATTAGGAACTCCAGTATGGGAAAGAGAGATACAGCTCAGCCTGTTCAGGGACAGATGATCAACCAGCTAATAGTAAACAGGTTATGTTGTTTGCTTGGCCAGAGAAGGAATATACCCCAGAGTCAGAAGTACCTACTGTGTGCATGGCATGGGCAGAGGAAAGAGGGGATGAGTGTTCTTAGAATCCCAGACTGGTTTGGGTTGGAAGGGACATTAAAGCTCACCCAGCTCCAATCCCCTGCCATGGGCAGGGACACCTTCCACTAGAGCAGGTTGCTCCAAGCCCCTGTGTCCAGCCTGGCCTTGAACACTGCCAGGGATGGGGCAGCCACAGCTTCTCTGGGCACCCTGTGCCAGCGCCTCAGCACCCTCACAGGGAAGAGCTTCTGCCTCAGAGCTCATCTCAGTCTCCCCTCTGGCAGGTTAAAGCCATTCCCCTTGTTCTGTCCCTACAGGCCCTCGTCCAAAGCCCCTCTCCAGATTTCCTCTAGGTCCCTTTTAGGTAATGAAACACTTAAAAGGGTTATAAGGTCTTCCCTGAGCCACCTTCTCTTCAGACTAAACCAGCCCATGCAGGACAGTTGGAGTTCATTATTCTCCCTGCTCGTAGCACAGCTTGTGTTAGCAATGTGAGGAAGATCAGGTGCCACACGGCTGCACAGCACTGATTAGCTGATGCTCTTTCAAAACAAAAACCTCACCACCTCTGCCCGAAGAAAGTCCATTTATGCCAATATTGCAAAGGAAGAAATCTTGATTTTTTCACAGTTTTCTTCCTGCCTCAGCACATCGGTTGGGAAAATAACATTCGTCACTATTGTACACGACAGGTAATGAAAAAAATGCAACAGCCACATCTGGTATCATTAATACTTTAGCAGACTTCCTATTTTTAAATTAGTATCATTCTGCAAGCAAAATGACAGCTCCTCACCAAGCCTGTGAATCTGCAGAAACAAAGAACCAAACAAACTCGCAGTTTACTAGTACAGCTGCAGACAGGTCTGACAAGCTCCTCACAGCAGAGCCTGAGTCTGCAGAGGCACTCCAGCACCAGGCTGGCATTTGTCTAGGAGTTCTTACAGGTGAGAAGTGAGCTAATAAACCAGTATCCTCTGAGTGCTGCCAAATGGGACAGGGGGATATTGCGGGAGCCACCTGCGGCTCCCATGGATGTACCAGCTGCACCCGTAGCACGTCAGCACCGCTGCCAAAGGGACTCAGAACAGGAAATCAGTGGGATTTATAGGTCAGCTTCATCCAGCTTTGCTGCTGAGCCCTTCCAGCTCCTGTGTGGAGAAACGTCAGTGAAGTGTAGGACTGCTTCCTACTGCATCTTCCACTCCAAGTCAGATGGGGCAGGGAGGAACCTGCCTCCTCCTCGCAACATAAACTCTGACTTACGGTGTTTCTTTTCAGGGGTGAGCACGTGAAAAATGTAGTTACAGGAGAACCAAACAAGGTGGCTGTAATAGCAGTGCTCAGGCAGGAACAGACCCGAGCCAGCTCTGACCATGGCACGTTGTCTTTTGGCTCCAGAAAGTCATTGCTCACAAAATCAATTGCTTCTGCAACACAAACGCATACACGCACAAATGAGCTGCGGTACAGACTTCAGGAAATATCAGTCTCCTGAGGTAACCACAAGCTTAAAATTAGGCTTGAGGATGACAAAAAAATCTGTCTGCCTGTGTCCTGACGTGCTTCATCCATCTTGGGGAGTTACCACGGCCTCATCTACTCGGCTTACTTACGTCAATGAAATCAAACAGACTCTCAAAGCAACCACAGGAAGTTCTCCACATGTTGGCTGAGGCATCTGGAGCTTTTCCCATTATTTAATTCTCGCCTGGTTGCCAATTCCAAACACCAAAACAGAATGCAGAGACATTTCTCAATCTTCCCTCATGAGAGATTTACCCATGTAAATCTCAACACAAGAATAATGCCTCTGGACAAATTTAAAGATAAGTTCTCCCATTCTCATTGAGCACTTGAATATTCTCAGGTGCTCCATCTGACTGCCAGCCTGGTGGGACCCACGCAGCACAAAATGAACTATCAAACAGTCACTGTTGGTTCGCATTGTGTGTTGTACTTGAAAGCATTTGCCCAAACTGAGTTCTACTGCAAGCTGCTACCTCTAATACATTGTAGATAAAGAAATCAATGTACTGAGGAACTAAGTAAGTCTTAGAAAGACTCTGCTGGGAATTTATCTGTGCAGTTCTTTTACATGAGTTACTGGAGGTCTCGGAACAAAAAGAAAACCAAACCCACAGAGGTCAGATTTTAATCTCTAAAATGAAGAAGTAGAATCTCATTCTTGAATAGAAAATTCACCATTCACTTGGTCCTACCTCTTTTAAGGACCTTTCCATGTCTGAATTTCTCCAGCCCTACAGTGAGTCTTGTTGCTTTGGCCATCACTCTTGCACAGCAGTGCTACCTGGGAATGCTGGGTCACCACATCCTGAGAGCTTCCAGATGCTCCTCTTCCTTTTCCCCAGCTTCTCTTCTTTTTAAAGTAGGATATTAGTTCTCCACTTACTCACCCAGTTAAAATACCGTCAGAATGGGGAATGCAGAGCACCTACAAACCCGGGCAGGGTCTTTAACTTTGCAATCTTTTCCTTTAAAAATCTCCACATTCAAAAAGAAGTTCATTTGCAGGGTGCTTTGCCAACTACGGCACCTATTACTTCTGTGTTCCTTTCCTCCTGACTCCCCTTTCTCTTGATGGCTTGTGAAGAAGCTGGATAATGAAGTGCAAGCCATGGAACTGTGATCAGGCTCCAACCTGCTACTTAGCTCAGGTTTTAAAATTAAACAAAATCAAACCTACAATGATTGTAATTAGTGAGGGAAAAGAAACCTACCCATACCTCAGCTGAAACAAAGTAGACAGCGCCATAAACACCTCCTTGACCAAAGGAAAACCTTATGAATGCAGTAACAAGTAGTTATTGGAACTCTCCATTCTGATACTAAGACTTGGCACATCTGGACCACAATATTTGCTATATGAGGGCTATATATACACCTCATCAGCCAGCAGACAAACCATGTAAGCTTCTAATAAACAGTAGATAAAATAACTGAAAATCCACAAGCTTGCATTTGCAGAGGACCAAAAATATGGGGAGTTTCATGGCTAGCTCTGATTTGCCGTGCCTTGTGAAGAGGAAAACAAGCCAGCGGGTTGGGAGGGAAAGCATCACTGAGGCTCATCCTTAAAGCAGCTTCCAAGAAGACCCACTCAGAGAAGGCTCAGTCCCTCTGGACAGCAAGTCACTGCCGTGACCTCCTGTGGACCAGTTTCTGGGTCAAAACATCACGCTAAGGCCGAGCGCTCTGCTTCTGGGCTGCAGCCCTTTAGATCAGGTTACCCTGGAGCACGCTGGCACCACGGGCCCGTGTGATGTATTTTTGCTGTCAGTGCTGAAATAACACTGAACGCGTGCGAGCGGGCCCCACCTGCCAAGCAATATGTTCCCAATCCCTCAGGCAGCGCCGTGCGCCGCTCGGCTTGGAGGAGCCTCCTCCTACCCAGCACATGGCAGGGCAGCGATGCGCACGCACGTGCTCCTGTACAGGGGAGGGTGGGATGTGCCATGGAACAGGCCCCCCCCACCCCCCTCCACTTGCTGTGACAAGAACCTCCCTTCCTTTTATGTATTTACACATAAAACTTGCTAAAACAAAGAAAGAAGGGAAAGAATCGCAGGCTGCTAATCACATACATCATTACCACAGTTGGCTTGTTGACGCTTGATACACGAGCTCCTGTTGCAAGCCAAGGAGAGAGACAGAAGATGGAAATATCCATATTTATTTATTTGCAAGGACAGCAGGAGGCTCTCCTGAATGTTGGTGGGGACCACAGCTCAGGCTAACGCACCGGAGGTTGCTCTCTGCCTGCCACGAGAGCTCACGCGGCGACACTGATCTCTTCCTGAATTGATCGACATGATCACTCTGTACCACCTGTAGTTTTCTCACCACAGACAAGAATTAGCAGGGCAAGGAACCAGGACACATCCCTTTCTGAGAAGGGGAGGTGCTGTGGTTCTGATGGTGCCTCTGGAAATACCAGCAGGCTGAATGCAGATGAGTTTCTTGCTCGTTCATGCATTACCACTGCCTGCGCCTACGGCCTGTGCCGTGATACCTTGGAGAAGCAAAGAGGTTCCCAACTCTCAACACACATAACAAATGGAAAAAGACGAGCTCCATCCCATCTGTGAACAAGCTCTCTGCAGGTCACATTAAACAGCATAATTAATAGACTAAATGCATGCAACCCTCCTCTTTCACTCCAAATAATGCTTTGAAGGAGCAGTAGAATTTGGGGCTTTTTTTACCACTGCGCTGCTACGAAGAAACAGTCTTAGTGTTAAATTAGTTTTTCCTCTCACACCAAATTCACTTGAAGCAAAGCTTCAGTGCTTCAGAACTGCACTTTGTGTATCATAATACAACAAAACAGTTGCTGAGATTCACCCCCACAGCAGCAGGCTTTTGCCGTGCCAAATTTCCTATTAAAGAGATTCTTCTGAACCTTCTCTAATTTCTGGCTACATTAAGTTATACTATAAAATTAACCCAAAGTTAACAGTTGTGGATGTTTCTTCATATAAGAAAGGGAGGTTCATGAAAGGATGGCCATGAAATATGGACAACAGGGTCTACTCCTATAGCTGTTTTTCCTGGTATTACTGATATAGTAAGATGCTCTTGATTCAAGAAAGCAATACTATCAGAAGTTGGTAACAGAAGGTGGCCAGAAGGCCAGGCTGGACGGGGCTTGGAGCAACCTGGTCTAGTGGAAACTGTCCCTGCCCGCGGCAGGGCGTTGGAACTGGATGTAAGAACCCTTCCTACACAAACCATTCTAGGATTCTAGGATTTTAAATGTTTCTGGGCTTTGATATTCAAACATTTAAAATTGCTGTTTCCAGTTTTATTCATTTGCTTACATATCTGCATAGAATGTCTGAAAATGTTGTGACAGCAGCAGAGCAATGAACACGTACACAAGGGAACCGCATCAGAGATCCGTACGTGGTAACAGCCTGCTTAGTCCAATTTCTTATGCCCAATGCAGATGGCATTTTATTACCTTAGCAGCAAGAAGCTTTACAGAGCCTGGGTGCGTTTTCTGTTCCCAGTACTTTACAGATGAAGAGTACATATATAAGTACGTCCTGCTTAATACAAGTGTGGATATTCCCATTATTCATGTAAGTAGAGATTTTCAAAGACAACTTGCTAGTAGCTGCCATCCACTGACACACAGAAACAATCTCAGACATCTCAAACTACCAGCCACAACAAAGGCAGAATACATGACCCAGGGAGGTGATACAGCACAGAGAACAGCCATAAAAGCTCTCCTGGAACAACCTGGCTTCACACTGAGGTAGAAGGACTATCCTCTGATTGTAAGGTTTGGGCTCTTTAAATGACATGAACAAAAGCAATTCTGACCGTTTCTCCTCTGGAGCCCCTTGGTTAGTGTGCTGTAAAATGAAATGAGCTTACTCCCCATCGGCTCCCAAACAGCCCTCACATGTTAAAGACTTATGGACCCTGCTAATCTGTGACAAAACCAGGAAGTGTAATTAGCCCTGCCAAACCATCTGTCAGGCCTGAGAGACTTGGATGATATTTGGGTAAAGCATCTAAACATGTGTGCGTGTGTCCCAAGTCCCAGAGCATCCAAACTCGGCCAACAGCTAGGTAGAACAGGATTTGACACTTGTGTTGAAAAGGCCAGAGAAAGAAAATGCTGCTAATACAGAAAGGCACCTAGTATTAGTCACTGCAAAATCCTGTTCTAAATGATCAAGCCCAGAGCTGAAAGTAACTGATGGTATTAAAACTGTCCTGACACTCCCACGGCAAAGACATAAAATCCCTCACAGCAGTCACAAGCAGCACAGAAATACTGTACGAGCTCTGTAACTGGGAGACAGGCTGTGTGTGTTTTGGTTTACCATTAAACCACCTCCCGATACCACCCAGGAAGAGTAGCTCTCAAAGAGGCGTTCTTGGAGGAGACAGGAAGACCAAGATGGAATCGAGTAGGAAGGTGTCCGTCTGGGAGGAAAGGCCCAGCCTTGGGAGGTTTAACATCCGCTTTCTCCTGCCATGAATTCACACAACTGGTGTTCACAGTGACTTGTAGCAGCTGTTCTGTTTTGCCAGAATAACTCGAGTGGTTCCCTTATCCTGCTGCTCTCCAAGAAAACACTTCTGGTGTATTTCCCAGCAGAACCGTGAACAGAAAAGGGAGAGGGAAAAACATTAGCTTGAGACTTCTGTAACCTGCACCCCATGAGACAAAGCATACAGGTTTGCTGCTGATATATGAACGCCATGATGTCATGAATGACATAAGGACGGGTACAAACCAGCCATGTCACAAGGCAGACCAGCCAGTGATGCTTCTGACTGACAAATGTCTTTGTGGGGCAGACAACGTGCACTTCCCACTGAGATCTGGCAGTTCAGGTGGTCAGAATTTGCCCAGGGCCAAAGCCCACAGATGAAAACCTGCGTTCATTGTAGAACCTCTGCCTGGAAAGACGGTTACAGTGATTTTTGTCAACTCTGTATTTGCCAAATTGTGCTGCTAAGTCACAGTAAACATTTTTTCACACAGGAATCATAACACGGTTGAGAAAAATGTTGAGAAACCCTGGAGAAAAAATAAACAAAACCCAAAACCTCAGAGTTTTGCTTTTCCTGTAATGGTTTTACTGGTTTGGAAGGCTGTCAGTAGTGACAGGCAGCTAATGCTGCCTTTTTCCTGGGATGGACACGGGACGGCCTCACAAGCTGTTTTCCTATTTCAGTTCCAGCAGGGACCATCTCCAGGTTGCTCAGGAAACAGTCAATGTTTTTACCCACTCAAATGTGATTCCAAGGACTTATCTGATTTGATTCAAATCCCTTCATCATATGAGGCAGTTTGTGAGCAGAGCAGAGCAAGGACCAGTGCCTGCCCCCAGCTGCACACACCACTGGTGCTGCTCACACAAACCCAGGCCTACACATGAACAGCCATCTCCAGTCTAGAAACAGGTATTTCAATGCAATCTCATTTCCACATAGAAGATTTTGTCTGGAGGAGCAAAAGGAAGAGAAACAAACACAAACTTTGAAACCCTGTAAATGCCTCAGAGCACGACTCTATTCTCCAGCCATGGAGACCATGAAACTGCACCACAAACACCTGCACCTCTTGGTGTCAAACAAGAAGCAAGTCTAGATGCACAAAAGGAGCCAGATCAGCTATGAGATTGGGGTTTTACATTCAATACTCAGACCCACCTTTGTCTTTCAGGAAAGAAACTACTAACAGTGTCATCATACCAGGCATGCCCCATCCCTGGCAGTGTTCCAAGGCCTTGGGCAACATGTTCTAGCAGGAGGTGCCCCTGCCCTTCCCATATCAGCAGGAGGGTTGGAACTAGATGATCTTAAGGTCCTTTCCAACTCAAACCATTCTATGATTCTACGGATAAAGATGTAGCCAAGCTTCATAAATTCCACAGTTCGATCATCTTTAATGAGAATGCATTCAACTGGTCAAGTCTTCATCTGCTTTTACAAGTCCCTCAACAGACAACCTTAAAAAAAAAAATCAGAGGATCTGACTATTAACCCCACCCTAGCCATGGTTAAGGAAAATTACAAAGGTTTTCCATTGTCCAAACACTGACAGACACAGAAAGGCTTCTCAGTTGATTTAACTGCATTTCTTGAAGTCCCCACTTGTAAGAGGAGCATGTTCAGGGGTTTAAAGTGAGCATCCCCATGGTACTGTCATACATGCCAATATTAATACACGGGCTTGTCCCCTTCATTCTACAAGAGCTCTTGTAATGCCTCCAACTAATTGCAGGAGAGTTCAGCAGCACCAAGGAGATGATTAAGATCAATTATTAATTCCTCTTCCTATTATTTTACCTGCATTAAACTTCAGGGTTCAAACCCCACGAAGGAAACAACTGTAAGAAAAATAAATAGCACAAAACTAGCAGTTCCCTAAAAAAAAAAAAAAAAAAATAGTAATTAGAAGAAATAGTTTTTGCATGCTCAAAAATTCCTCAGGCCATCCTGTTGCAATATATGCATATGATTATATATAAATATATATATGAAAGAAATAGAAGTGCACTTTCTCTGAAGTAAGTAAATGTTATTCTCTGATTTTTCTTTTAGGGAAAATAAGATAAATGGAGTTTAAGGGGACTCCCCTCAAGAAGTTTAAGGGTAGACACAAAATGGGGGCAACAAACAATAAAAAGAGATGTCTTCTGTGTGTATCTGAAAACAGACCGAGAGCTCATAGAGATATATAGGGGCTTAGGAGGGTGTTTGTGTAAAATGTGTATTTGCTGGAGTTCTCTGGAGGATCAGAGTGGGAATGAGAGAGCTTCACATCTTAACCAGAGGAGCAGAATGTGCAAGACGTGAAGCAGGAGTGGTGCTGAGCTGGTACTAACAAACAAAGAACGGAGAGGTTAAAAATGCTCTAACTACAATCCTCTTCCCTTTTCAACTGCCTCAGCTTTAGACTTTCAATCCCAAGGGCTCTCCAGTTTGCTCCTGTGTCTCCCAGGAAAACCAGAGAAGTCTGGATCTGGTATTTCTGAAAGGAATAAAAAAAAAAAAGCCAAGAACTAAACAAACAACCTTTCAAAACGTTTTGTACAGCCTAACGAAGCAAATGGGACACAAGCAGATTGCTCCCCCCCCCTCCCTCACAGGTCACCTTTATCCATGACACACAGCAACAAAAGCAGGAAAATGAAAGTTAAGGCCAACAGCCTGTCCTGAACTCGTCCTGCTGTGCTTTGGTACTGTGGGGCTCTCAGATTAATGCGGATGTCACACAGCATATGCTGTAAAACCCAGGCACCGCAGGACATGTTAAGAAGGAGGGTTAAGGCTTTGGGTATTCTTACCAAGGTAAAGCTCACAACCCTGAAATGGTACATCTCTATGGACTTAGGCTTTTGTTCTTGGATCTTTTCCCTCGGATTTGCAGGCAGGAGCATTGTGGTCACTGAACTTGTGCATCTGGCTTTCCCGAGCACTGAATTATGCAACTCTGCCTGGGCACTGCTGCCTTCACTTTTAAAACAATAGATGCATTCCAGGTATGATGAACACGTTGAGATCCCCCAAATCTCTGATCTCCGAAGCCAGATGCACCATCCAACACAAAGCTTTTGTATGAGCAGATTTTTTATCTTGCAGAGTAGATAGAAGACATTTCAAACAAGCAGAACGTAAGAAAGTGATGTGTTGTGCAAATACTAAAGCAAATTACTGGGGGAAAAATGAAAGTCCAGTGTGAAAACAAGCAGAATTCCATGTACAAGCCTTGTTCTCCAAGGTTTTTGACAGTTATCAGAAGCTAAGAGCTACCAAAGTGCAAGTCTTCATTACATTCCACATAAGGACAATGGCTGCACATTTAAAATGACAAGTACTTCTTTCACCTCTGGGTCAAAATCCATTTCACCACTATCTCAACAGTTTAAATCTGTTCTAACCATAGTATCAATAACTGGAATATATACACAATAACTCTCCAGATCACATGCTGTGTTCAAGTCACATTTGGAGAGCTAAAATGATATCTGGAGATTAAATCAAAGCAGAATGAAATCAAACACCAAGGGCTGAGTTCTGACACCAGGTTTCCATCTAAGTCAGTAAATACAAGCCTGCCCCATGCTCTGCTCCACGCTGGGGAAAGCTAAACTGTGTATTTCTTGCAACCAACCTGCAGCAGGAGATGGTCAGAATCTAACTTTCACCTTTGGCAGCGAGACAGAGCACCACAGCCCATGTGTGCAGGAGGTGGGGGACAGGGAAATAACTGACTTGAAAATCCCAGCAATAAATCCTGCCCTGTGAGCTGGAGGAGGAGCAGGGAGGGAACCGGGGCTGAACTTTTGTTTCTTTCCTGTATGCTCCCAAGACATCAACAACTGACTGTGCTCTCTATAAACCCGGTCACTGAAGCAGAAGCCGGCTGACAGAATACTTTATTTTCTCTCTAAATAGCAGCTCTTGGCAGTTTATAAAACCTTAGCAGAATGTTTTCCTGTTGCATTCAAGATGCCCTAGTAAACTTTGAGCTCCCTGAGAGAGCAATAGGACGCTCCCTTAAGTCTTAATTACATGACCAGCACTCCCTGGTTATAAGGGCAAGTCTCCAAACAGGCTGGGAGATCTTTTTGGGAACCTGTCTGCCCCTTTCAGCCTTGGCAAGAGAAGGTAAAACCCTGCTGGAGTGCCTGGAGGGCCAGGGTCTGCATCTGCAAACAGTCAAGTCCTAAATAGGAGAGAGGAAAAGGAGCAAGACCAACTGAACCCCAGCCCCCCCAACCCTTGTTAGCCAGTCCCCACGCTGGAGCAGCTTTATATCCACACACCGCAAGAAACGTAAAGGGAACCATAAACCCAATTCAATTTAATTGGGTGCTCTCTTGACAGAAGAGTTATTAATAAGATTGCATTGTAGAACCCCCCGTGAAATCCCAAACACGGTCAGATGCACCAGCAACAACATTTAACGCCCAGCAAGCGACACGCTGCGGGGCTGTTGCCGCTCCTCTCCTTCCCTCTTCCCCCTCCACTTCCCTCTCTTCTTTTATCCAATTATCACCAAAAAAAAGAGGCAACCCCCCCCCCCTTAACACAAAAAAAAGGCGGCACCCCCCCCCCCCCCGCTCCTCTTGAGCAGCTCCTATAAATTATTCACATGATATTACAGTGTATGTCAGCAGTCTCACAGTGTTTAAAAAACTTAACTACAAGCCAATTAAAATGTAAACTGAGAAAGACGGATGGGGTTGGGTCACTCTGGTGTGAACTTGAGCAGCTCCTAACAATACACACAACTTCTAGACCTGCTAATTTGACAGCTACTTTCATCAGCAGGCGCTTTTTCTTTCTTTATTCTCCTGGTTTTTCCTCTTTTAAATGCAGTGTTTCTCAGAGGACAAACCAGTCTACATCCAGCAGATTAATCCCCGGGGTCTCACGGTGCTGTACAGGCATTCGGTGTGTGAGTTACTAACAGGTTCAGGTTAGGTTTGCACAGTGGAATAGGGGCAAAGGGGCCTTTCCCTCCTGGAGACACCAGTTACTGAAATTTTACAACTCAATGACAGCAATTCAAGTGATGGATTATATTACTTAAACGAAGGCACTGATTTCTCACAAAAATGAGAATTGAACTGCTAACAGAGAAAGAAACCCCTTCCAATAAAGACATTCAGGATTCCCCAGCGAGTGCATCAGTGTGGCAAGACTGGACATCTGCCTGAATTGCTTTCTGCTGGTCTGTAGAATAAGCCAGGCACCAATTAGCTTCTCCAGTGATAATGACACTGATTTTAATCTTCATGGGTTAATTACAAGAGCACCATGAAGTCAGATGTGAACTCGCAGTCAGAAACATCGGGGAAAACCTCAAAAAATGAAAGCATTATAGACACAAAATCAGCATTTAATAAGGGAAACTTAAGGCACACCTAGCTAAAATCCTAAACAAGGAATCAGGAACGCCTTGATTTCATTCTTACCCGTGCTACTTGATCGATGACCCATCAGAAAGAAGCCATTCCCCTTAGCTGTACGATGGGGATAATGGTGGCATGACTTATCCATAAAAATAGACTGAATGCAGTAAGAGAGAAATAACCATTACTGTTACCTGTTTTTTCTTTCTCTCCTCTTTTTAAGAAGAGTAAAATCTGTGAAAGGTTCTTCTGCACCCACTAGAAACTCAACTAATCTCACCAGTCACTGCACTGACAACATCCAGCCCACCACACCGATTTGATCTGGCATTCTCAAGGCATCCTAAATTGCAGTCTAATTACAGTCAGACTCCTGTGGGAGAGCATAAAGGACATACTTCCTGCAGTGAAAAAGGGCTTGCACATAGTGGGGACAGTAGCATCAGCTTAGGATCCTCCCCAGCCGCATCTGCAGAGCTTAGCAAACAGGAGGCAGCAGGATGGAAGCCAAGTCTACGTCCCCTTCCCTCACAACAGTAACCCAAAGTGACCAAGGCTACCCAAAGGAAGGTGGCCACAGGAAAAGAACCAGTGCAGTGATACTGTCCTGCTGTCTGATAGGGTGATGAAGGAAGAGAAAAAGGAATTTTTTAGAATAGCCAGTGTTCTGTTCCAGCCAACGACACTGTAGCTTCGTGCCTGGAGATATCCTGCCTGGAGATTGCCAGTTTGAACACTCAAAGTTTTCCATTTTGGTGGAAAAAGAAAAAAAAAAAAAAGAAAAGTATTACATTTTTATATCCCATTCTTAACCCCAAACAGAGTTTTAAACACTGTTATTTCCTGCAAGATGAAACAACTCAGACTCCCCAAACAGCTCTATCCACAGCTACAGAGGGGGCAGACAGTGATGCCCAGCTTGTGGGGAAGAGCAGGAAGAACCTGAGTCTGGAGTTTAAGACCATGTGCATCTCTCTACTCAGGACCTGAAGTAAAGCAACAGATGAACTTCAGCAAAGAATAGATCACTCAGCTCAGAAGCTGTCTTCATGCCTGTGAGTGCTAACCAAGGATGGCAGAGTAGTTTTGTTCCAAATGTTCTGTATAAAATGGGAAATGAGAACCAAAGCAAGAGCCATTTTGTGGTTCATATATGACAAGAAGAAAACCAATATAAGCAAAACACTGTAACTTTTATATATAAACTCATGAAAATACATTGCCTTAATATGTTTTTTATCCCCCAATTCTCACATCTTAGAAGTTGCATATGATAACTTGCTATGAATTAAATCACTTTGAAGAGACTGTGAAACTACTTTTCAAAGGAAAATAAAACAAAACATAGGGAACAACCTTTGAACACTCCCAAATCCTCATTTGTAGAATGTGTATGTGAGACCGAAATAGAACCCCCTAACAGGATTTGGTTTTACTGATTCAAGTCATGCCATGATTGTAAATTCTTTGCTGGTCAGGCAGCTGGAGGTATTTTCATTTCAGGCCCAGGAAGCAGGGCTTTATTTCTACCAGCAATCACTTAGTAGCTTTTGTTTCTGAAAGGCACTGAGAAAATGATGGGAATTTGGAGGCAGCATCCAAAAATGACAGTTCCCTGAAAACATCGTATACCTGAATTTGAATTTTTCTATTGATGTTCCTTGCTTTCCCTAATTCACCGCCATTCTGGTGGGTGACAGTGCTGATCGTATCTGTCACCTCCAGTTCTTCTTGATCCTATACGACAGAATCTGGAATTGAAGACCCTCAATCCAGACCATGGAAGTTCTCTCTGCATTAACAACCACACGCCTCGCGTGCTCTCATGAAACCAGCAGCGCTCAGGCAAAAGGCTCCAGCACTCAGAAGTACTCCTGGTTGAAGCTACACATTATTTGCACAGTTGCTTATTTGAATGAGGATTTTTCCTTTCCTTTCGTAGGAGCTTGGTACCCTTCTTATCAGCCTTCTGATGAAGAGATACTCTTCTTTCACTTTCCTCTGCAGAAAAATTATTAGCTTCTGAGAAGTAATTTCATCACAAAAGCTACAAACGCTTCAGAACCAGGAACTCGTATTTCCTTCATTCGCTCTCTTTGCAGCTCATTATTTTACATCACTTGTGGGAATTGTATCAGTCCCAGCATTTCCACCTTATTTAGATATCCAGTCCCTGTGAACTGACATTTATTCTACATCTATCCACAGAAAAACTGGCATGGTTCTGTCCCAGCATTCCTATTCAGAGCAAGTTTCCTCCTTACGCCAGCTCATTACAGTAGAAACACTACCTTATAATTGAGCTTATCTATATGTTAAATACTCTCAGCATCTTGTCAACCCTTCAATATGGTCAATTACCAGGTAATAGTGCCCACTTCCACATCCTTATTACTTCAATGGTAAGATCAATAATTAAGAATACACAGCACCATTGAGCACCTGTTGGTGAAAGGCTGCTCATGCACTGAAGGAATAAAGGAAATAACCCCACCAAGTTCTTTTGCTGATCCTGAGGATACCAGACCTGGAAACACTTAAATTCCCCAGTGCTTCAGGAAGTTTCTTCATCCCAGCTCTACCTGCACCAGAATTTCTTGATGAACCAAAAAGAACAACAACAAAATCTATTTCCTGAATGTTCTCCCATTACAGAAAAGCCCCAAAGCTCTGCCTGCCCTGTTTGAATGTTAAAGATCCCATGACTGACTACGAGTCCTCTGCTTGGTTTTTTGATGACAATCTGTTAGCTCCCTTTTCTTTTGTCCTGTTTTCTTTCCATTTTGGTGGGGCATGGTCCATACGGATTATATACATGCCTCAAGATTTCAGGTTTAACTCTTTAATTCATATAACAGAATTACCTCTCAGTCTTTAGGAGTGGGTCCCAATGTAAGATATAAAAAGACCTTAGCTTTAATGGCTGAATTATAATATTGATTGGATATCTAAACTGGACATCACCTTACTAATAAAGACAGACATAAAATCCAGAATGCTAATCCTGCTTTGAGACAAGTGCAGTGCTTCAGCAGAAGCTAATCTTAACAATTCCAATGTGCTGTCAAGGTTAGGTAGCAGGGATAAAAATTCACACACACGAGGTATTTACTTGCAATATGAAAACCCATCCTGTGCTATCCTTTTTGTCTCTCCATTTCATGTCAAGAGAACTCGATCACTTCAATGAGAGGACTATTTACAGAGTGAACAACTAGCAAATCATCCACTCAACCTGCACCTAGAGATGTTCAGTGCTAAAAGGAAATCACACATTGTGTTTTCTAGGAAAAACTTAAAGCCCTTGACTTCTATCTTCCTTATTCAGTGATGGGCTTTGGCACATTCAAACTCTAGGTTATTTTTCTTTCTTTTTGTACTGGTGACTAGCCCAGAGCTTGGATTCAGTTCAGTTTACAGTTGTTCAACAAAGTTTCCATAACCTCCAGAGCCTCCATGTACTGAAAACCAGGAAAGTTTTCAATGTATTTATTATCTTTGCCTGCAAACTCAACTTCACTGTTCAGAGTCTGCACAGTAGGAAAAATACTGTTCTCTGAGCTGAAAGGGAAATAAACCCAATGTACTCTCACATTCCTAGGATGCCTAACTGACCCAGAGACATGTAATAGAAATGTTTCTCACTCTTCTCAAATACTTACTTTAAGATGCTGCTTTCTCCATCTCTGTGTACTCACAGAAAACATCCCTTATATGAGTAAATGGAGCTTTTTAAAATTAAGAAGTTGCCACTTCCTGGAAACTTCATCCAAAAGCAACTTACCATTAATGTGAGGAATGAGAATTCTCTCCAAAATCCTCATGTCAGTTACCACATCTTCCCCTCGAAATCACAGCAAAATGCCCCTTCATGTGTTCTCCCCTTCGAAAGGAACTGGGCATAACAGCGATATACACTCATTGACCTCAGAGAAATAAAAAGCTTTCCTCACGTCAAAGAGCAAAAATGGCTGGGGGAGAGTTTACTGGAATTTTCATACTCAGGCTACACACAAAAATCTGGCCAGAAATCCAACTTAATCCACACCAGTTGTCTGATGCTGAGGTATTTTCTCAAGCCTTTGATGGTCTCCAGTTTGCTGTATTATTTTGTCTCATTCTGATATTCCTACTAGCTTATCTTTGGACCAAAAAATTCCAATAAACAGCCATACACAAGAGCCTTTAGCATTACTGTGTCACAGAATAACTAGAAATGGCCTAAGAATAAGAATTCTGGTTGTATCAGAGTGACTCCAGTCAGAGATGGATGCTGAAAGCTTAGTTCCTAGACTTCTATATTCAGGCAGGTGAGTTTAAATGCCACGATGACAAACACTGTGCTTTCAGAATCCCACAAAATTGCATGACTTGAGCTTTTTTATTTAGGAAGAATTCCATGGGTGTATGACATCCATTTCCAACCAGAGTCAAAGCACACATATGGATGAACCCCTGTTTTGTCCCATGCCCCAACTCCTTCCAAAGCTACCTTGACTCTTTTATTCTGAACACTAGAAGAACTACACTCTGCTCACTGCACACTTCCAAGCCGGCTGTTTCTGCCAGAACTGCTTCACCCGGTTTTAATTGCCACCAACATAAATGTCAAATGTTGTATTACAAGAAATGAGTCATGTCTGTGTTAATGACAAAGAAAATGCTTTATGGAGCAGATTCAGAGCTTGCACAACACACAGATCGGTGTCTTTTGTAATATACTAAGAAATTTCTGTGGTTCTGGACTTTTCAGGAAGTTATCTGTAGGACTTCCACAATAATCACTTGAGACTACAAAACAGTATTCTAGATTGCCAAAAAGCTGTTGAAATCTGCTCTAAATCAGTAATGTCTCCTTTAAGGAAGGAGTGGAGAGAAAAGATGGAGAAAATAAAAAGTTATCTCAAAGTAAAGCTCCTGGTTTTGAAGTTCTCTGCTTTTAGCAAGTTCTGTTCTATTTAATAGCTTCCAGAGTCAAGAAGGTCTCAGGTAGACCTGACTTACCTAACCACATGAGCAATTAGTTCCTCCAGACAGTATGTCTGTTGTAATGTAGTTCACTTAACTTCACATGGTGAATCAGCTCACTTTGATGGTGCGGTTTTTTTCCTTCCCTCCTATTATTTCTCTCCCTTGTCTCCCGGCAGCTGCCTGTCTTGACATCTGACCTCCACTTGCTCCATGGATTGACTGTTTCAGGCACTGTTAGGGAATTAAAATCTCTGCCCATTCCCCTGAAAATCTGACTACACCCCGAAGTTCATCGCAAGATCCAGGTCTTGCAAATGCAAAGTGAGTGCTGCTTCCCTTGGCTTGGTTTAATTTAAGTTTGATTGAGAATGTGGTTGCTGTTTCCAACACGAACCTAAAGGGAGACATCAGTTTCTAATAGATGCTGCCTTCAGCCTCAGCTGGTAAGTTCAAACACATCTCAAAACTCACAAAACCCAGCAAAAACCTGCCTGACCTACAAACAACAATTAGCACGAAAAGCCACTTCACATTCTTTGGTTTGCTTTAAAGCCAAATGTTTTGATAGTCTGCCTAATTGCTCTGGGAGCTTGGAAGAAAACGTTGAGATTAACTAAACAGGAAACAAAACGAACAGTGCTCCAGCAGATGAGGGGCGACCACGGTTAACTGAACTGTTTGCTTAAGTATCAGTGGATACAGAGCCATGTTACAGTGAAGATGCTGCCAAGTGCTTGTCTTTTGTTGTATAAGAATGTCACTCGGGCGCTTGAGTGCTGTTTCCTATAGTCTGGCACCCAGCGTTTCGAACAGGTACTACATGTTGCTAAACCTGAACCACTTGTCATTGTATCTTGCTTCAAGTAAGCAAGCCCTGGGGCAAGAACACAAGAGGGACGTGGAGCTGTTGGAGGAGCCCAGAGGAGGCCACGGAGATGCTGCGAGGGCTGGAGCAGCTCTGCTCTGGAGCCAGGCTGAGAGAGCTGGGCTGGGTCAGCTGGAGAAGAGAAGGCTCCTTAAGGGGAGACCTTAGAGCAGCTTCCAGTGACTAAAGGGGCTACAAGAGACCTGGAGAGGGGCTTTGGACAAGGGCCTGTAGGGACAGGACAAGCGGAATGGCTTTAACCTGCCAGAGGGGAGATTGAGATGAGCTCTGAGGCAGAAGCTCTTCCCTGTGAGGGTGCTGAGGCTCTGGCACAAGGTGCCCAGAGAAGCTGTGGCTGCCCCATCCCTGGCAGTGGTCAAGGCCAGGTTGGACACAGGGGCTTGGAGCAACCTGCTCTAGTGGAAGGTGTCCCTGCACGGGGGAGGGGGTTGGAGCTGGATGAGCTTTATGGTCCCTTCCAACCCAAACCAGCCTGGGATTCTATTATTCTATGATACTTTGACTTTTACTTTTTAAATCCAGGTAGATTTATATCTCTTTCCTTAAACACCACCTCAAAAAGACTAGTTTAAAGAACATTTGTCTCCTGGTAAAAAGAAAAACCTCAAACCCCCAAAGTTTCCTAATCTGCATTCTTCAAGTGGTCAGTGTGCAGAGACAATGCAGTGAAAATCTACATGCCTCAAATTAGATGATGACTACATACATACATACACACACACTATAAATCTAACCGTATGTGTAGTCATATATACATGACTATATATCATACTCTACTTTTACAGTATGAGTACAGCTGTGAACATAACCCTCCCCAGAAGAGGTGAGCAGCAAAGCAGAGACCAACAAGCTTCTCTCCCCTCTTCGCTACCCAACACCAACATCTGTTTCCAACTTTGTGAATAGGGATGCACCCACCTTTCCCAAATGCATCCTTGCTCCTGCAAATTGGGACCACTCATTAAAATGAATGGTGCGTTATCTGCGCTAATGGAAGATCTGGCCCTGAGATTTCTTAGTGCTATAACCTCTTGGAGATCTAAGCTGGAAGCACATTTGCTCCTGTGTTTTGCTTGCAGGCCAGTACCTCAACCCTTGTTGAAGATGCAGAGGATACAAAGCACAACAACCACCCTCACTACTGCAAGCGAAGATGCTATTATTTTTTAACATTATAAGCCAGTGCAATTTAAAAGCATGTACTCTCCAGGACTCCAGAGCACGTTGTGATTCTGGCACTTCACCTCACAGGCATTCTTTATTCTCCATATCCAGCCAAGTTACTTCCTGGTAGTGCACTGGTTTTACTGTTCATGCCTGTCCTGTGGAACACATGCACCACTTTTGTTCTGTTCAGGGATTTCTTTGGGCTGCTGCTGTTCCAGAAGCTATGAACTCATTTCCATTGCCAGGAAGCAGATTTCCCCATCTAACTTTAGCCATTTAATAGTGTAGATCATCTTGAGATTCCTTCTATAATCAATGGAATGAAAAAGGTAGAGTGAACCACCACTGAGACTGAGGTACTTATCTTAATGGTGGAGGATGAATTGCCATCACTGTCTCCCAGTGGAATGGGCTGGGGGCAGAACACACATAGCTTCCATCCCCCTGGTATGAGAGAAATACTTTGCCCCAGCTTTCCAGTTCAATGCTGGGTCTGGGCCAATGCCCACGGCATCATCACTGCAGTGTGAATTCCCCATTATAGAGGCCCAGCAAGATCACAACATTAGGCACAGGGAGTAACATGCATGGGACAGGAGCAGAGAGACAAGGGTAAGAAAGATACTGCCAATAGAGTCCTCTGAAATCCCAGTAAACCACCCAGCCCAGCCCTGGGACCCTGCACCTTCCTGCTCCCTGACCCAGCACATCCCTAACTGCACTGCTTGGACTGTCACCTACCCGCCAGGCACATCTGTGAAACCCCACTCACTAAAGATGAAGGATAAATTCAAGTACCTGCTCCTCAGCTGAGGGGCAATTACATTGAAATTTGCCTGCACTGCAGAGAAACTTTGAGGCAGATCTGACAGCAAATGTTCAATGTAGAACATTAAAGCAAAGTCCTCTCATCTGCATTCCTCAAAATGCTGTCAAGCGAACACAGCTCCATTCACTTCGCTCTCGCTGAAGTGTACTGGATCAATTTTCCATCTTGTCTACAGGCACAGCGAGTCTATTACAATCACAAGTGATTTCTGTCGACCCCAAGAGATGTTGTTTGCCTCATTAGCACATGGAGCTAAACCCCAGCAAAGATGGTATTTCTTGGATGTACTTATTCAGATTTCAATCAGCAAGAAGCACTAATGCTCATGAAAACTCTTTCGCTACCCTGTCCACCCGTTCTTAGCTGTACCTAAGGCTGGCTGCCTACTGGAGTGACTGCTTTCTGAAACAGGCAATGCTGTCATCCTGGAACACGAATAGCTTCCAGGTAAATCAGCTGTCTCCTTAACGGAGCAGTTCCATTAAGGAGAGCAGCACTCTTTTCCATAAGGGACTCACTGGACTGCACTCAATTCACAACTCATCACCATGGGCAAGGTTACCAGTATCTCTGATGTTATTCTTTGACTGCCATGGTGAAAAGAGACAATTTGGAGAAATCATGAAAAATATTTGCCAAGAAGACACTGAATCTCACACGCTTTAACTTCAGCTACTTTTGTCCATGGTAACATGGGCTACAAACGTACCAGGTACTTCTGATACTCTGACGAAATGCACAATGCCATCTCGAATGTCTGATGTCTCTCCAATGAGTAAGGCTAACACCGGATCTAAAGGTCTTTTTCAGAAAATGGAAACCCTGCTCTCACTTGCAATGAAGCTGTTAGAGGGGAAGAAGAACCGGGATTAGTGAGCAGGGGACTGCTGGCGATGCTCGGGCAGCCCTGGAGCGGGATCTGCCATGAGCGCTCGGGTAAGAAACCTCTCCACAAACAAGAGCAGTTCATTGTACCTCAAACACAAACAGTGACAGAAAAGGAACACTTTTTTATAAACAAAAGCATTCCCCAGGAGGGAAAAAAAAAGCCAACAGAATTTAACTGCAGGAGTATTTAATAAGAAACAGCCCATTCCAGTCTCTTCTTCATTTAATTTAAAATAAACATAAACCAGACCTCTTCTGTGTCACACAATCATTCCCTCAGAAGAAACAGGAATTCAAAGGTCACCCTGGAAAATTTGGCTGTTAGAAAACTAAGGAATAGACTCTTGTCTATCAGTGACCCTTGAGGAGCATCTGATCTAATCCCCTCACACACAAACTGCAGGACCAGGACACCTATCGCAACATTCACCCAGTGCCTCAGCTCCACCAGACTCCTCAATCCACTCAACCCCTTCCAGCAGGAACTGCCCGGAGAGCTCCACACCTCATGAGAGGCATCATCCCCAGCCACCATCCAACGGGTCCCTGCAGCAGAACACTGGCATTTGTCCTCTGCCCAAGGCAGTTTCTTCTCCACATGTTTTAGCTGTTCATTCTAACGGTGACAAAGGATCTCGAAGCAAATGGAAGGGCAGTGAGTCAACCCTCCAATGACTTGTCTGAAGCTATTAAGCTTTAGGGCAAATCCTGCAGAACACCCAGCACGTCTGTGTATAGACTCACTGTATAAGCTATCTAGAGCTCAGCCAAAAGCACACATGCATTTCTGATTGCACCAAACAAAGAGTAAAAGTGATTGCAAGACCCCCCCATGCCCCAGTTTCACCTACCTCCATTATCGGTTAGCAAATAAATTCTCCTATTTTGCTATATCTAGTAACCAGGGCAAACTGCAGCGTGGTATGAGAAACCACAAGGGTTCTTAAAAAGGCAATAGTGGAAGGAAGAAGCTCTGCATGCACCACAGCAGCTTTTACGTCAGGAAACCAAGTCCACCCAGAATTCCCAATATGCCACATTGGAAAGCCTGAGCAGTGTTGCAGTAACTCACTTGTAACACTGACCGGCCTGAAGGAAACCTGGCAAGAAACTCCTTGTACAACAACAACCCAGGCTTGCAATAAAAGCCATCTGCAAAAGTGCCAATTATCCTTCTCAAATGATTATGTTCCATCCAGTTTTGCTGACAAGCAAGTTATGCCACATTTTAATAGGCAATAAAATGTATTATTAAATAATTAGTAGCTACAAAACAGAAATTAGAGGGCACTTCCTTTCAGATACATCCCCCAGTACTTCAAACTATTGATTTAAAGGCAACTCGATCCTCTAAAGAGGACAAAATGGAACCTGATACAGCAGTTTACCAGGAGACAATTACAAGGCTAATGATTGTTCGCGGAGAAATGAAGCAGAAGGAAATTCTAGAGAATTCCACCCTGCTCTGTTTTGTCTGATCTGTCTCTAAATCCCCCAAAGAGCTAAAATTTCTCCAAATCCATTCCTTGCTCTGAGGCCATTAATTACAGTGTTAAAGGTAAAGAAGTATTGATGTCTTTCCCCTGTTCCCTCCACCCCCCCCAGGTAACGTCTGGTTCTTGCTCAGCCTTTAAGGTACGGTTGCACTAACTGGAAAAAGCCCCACTAAGACCAATTAAGGCCTTTACTAAGAGGCTGAAAAGAAGACAAATGGAGGCAGAAAGCCCGATTACAAGGAACCTTTGTACAGATGTAAAGCAATTAGAACAGTCTCAAGGGCTGGCCAGTGCAGTACCTACTAGTAAAGGATTTTACAGCTTGTCTAAACTTGGAACAATCTGTCGGTCTCTCTTTTCGGTGGAGTGTAAAAGTGAACCCTGTATTAGTGTCATGTATCAGCTGATAGCTCGGTATTGGTTTCCCTGAGCATGTTAAATCTGTAATGCTGGTCTCCAGATCCCTTGTGGATGACAATAGTGTTACACAGTCAGCTCTAACTTACAGGGAAAGAAGATATGCCTGATGTTAAAGCACGATAAAACACAGAACCAGCTCTTTCAAGCTTCTTTTATTTGCCTAATGCTAATCCTAGAATGTCTCAAATGTACTGCACTGCGCTGCAGAATTTGGCACAGAATGTGTAAGAAGTGAAAATGTTTGTCCTGCAGTCTTAATAATAAAACCCAATTTTGCAGTGACTCAGTCTCAGGCAGCTTCGAATCTCAGGTCACTCTTTTGAAAGAATAAAAATAAAAGCCAAAAATATACTTCTAAGAAACGAGAAGTTCTCAAATGGTACCTGAGAAGTTCTCCAGTATCACGTGTATCCCCAGACGCCCCAGACCCTGACTCACACCAAACACAACTTCTGATAAAAGATTCAACATTTCTTAAGCTAGGAAATGTCCCTCTAAAGTGGTAAGCACTCAGCAGTTGCTGCTGTGCTACCAGGGCTTGATGGGTGAAACCTGCTCCAGCCTGCTCTGTCCTTTGGACAATCTGGTCTTTGCTAAGGTGCCCAGACCTGAGCCCAGCTAAAACTCTGGTTTCTCCTAAAAACATGCCTCAGCTAAAGAAGTGTGAGCAGGGATGCAGCATGCCAGGCCTTCACACGTGAAACTCAGGTTTAATGATGTCTGGGGTTTAAGTAAAACAAATCAAAACATTACCATGAATATCCCTCATGTTACAACCACAGCCTAAGAGGGTTTATTTGCTGGCAGAACTGACAGTCAGCAGAGCTGTTGCTGGCTGGGTTTAAAAGTCAGTGCTATAAAAGTATCCTCAAATGGCCACCTCTCCAACCAGTCTCATTTTCATGGTGCAAAAAAATGCAAACACACAAAGGTTATTTCAAAGCAGCAAACCAAAAACCCAGTACACCAGGACATCATCTTTAGTAGTGAGGTCGGCAGCATACCTTTGCTCCATGAATTACATAAGTGCATAGTACTCACAGGCTGAACTTTGTACTGAGCACCAAAGAGAAGAGGGCTTAATGCACCACCTCGATTCAAACCAAGCTGAGCCCACTTAAAATCATTTTAGTAGGTATATCACAGTACCTTGAAATTAGGTTCTCCAAAGAAACCCTCCATAGCCATTATTCCTCAGGGTAACTCACTGTGCATTCAAACGTTTTTAATTCATCTTAGGTTTCAAAACACAGAGGCAAAGATCACACACAAAAATTGAAGTTTTAATGAAAATATTGGAACATGTCAGATACCTGGCTCTGTGAAGATGGAAGTATAACTCTCTGGATGCTGTGTACCCCTCCACAGCCACATCAGTGAGACAGACTACAGCCAAAGACATAGAGTATCTGTCATCTGGTGTTCTCAGCAGTAACAGTTCTGATTCTGTACATCTTTTCTCTCTCCCCCACCCACAGGCACAGCTTGCCTCAGGTAAAGCTGAGGGCTAAGATGCTCTCACTCGTGATATGTCCATGATCTGGTATCTGTATCTTCCCCAGCTGAAACCACTCACTCAAGCACCTGATCAGCATCACTATGATGCTTTCTCACCGCACTGGAAAAAGCTTTGGAGTGCTTTTGCACGCCGCTGCAATCTGACTGAATGAATCAAAATTGCCTCTGTTTCTCCAAGCCCATTCTTGAAAGAGGCATTCACCCATCCATTTATTTCCAGGGTGCCCTGCCAAAGCACTGCAGAAAAAAAGCACACTCTAAATTTTGCTCTATTGATATATAAATACAGTCACTTCAGCTAAAAGAGCCATCGAGTCATTCTGATGCCCAGTAACTTGATTAAATCTATATTAAGGTAGCAAGTCTTATTGCATGGCCTTTAAGACTGAGTTGGGAAATAATGAAGTTTTAGAGCTAGCTGGTGAAAGATAATGCCAGGTCTGGTTTGCTGCTGCAGTGCTGATAAAGGAAGGGGTATACAATTGAACATTAATTAGGTACAAGCAAACATCTTTGCTAATAGCTCATGTTCTCATTCCCAAAATGTCAACAACAGATATTAGTGCCAGATGCTGGTATAACATCTCCCACGACTGGGGCCGGGACATGGGAATAGATGAGTGCATTAGGAGAAATGCCAGTGCTGTCGAGGGATCTGGCATGATGTCACAAGAGCAGTAAACTTCCTCACGAGGGATTCACCAAAACAGCCTCTCTATTATTAATGATGATTCATGTGTCACAGAGTGAGGCCCTGGGAAGCACAATGAAAAAAAGAAAGAGTGAACTGGCATAACCTGCGAACCAGTGACTGAAAGACTCATGTATAAATCACTGGAGGCTTTTAAAGTTATCAAGTATCTTCCAGATAAATTGCTGTAAATCCACTGCCTCAGTTTTGGTTAAAAAAGGCTCACTGTGTCACAGGAACCATCACAGCACTGGGCAGGTCAGGCCAAGTGAAGCCAAGGTGTAGACGAGGCCCTTAGTGACACGGTTTAGTGGTGGATTTGGCAGTGCTGGGGTAATGGTTGGACTTGATCTTACAGATCTTTTTCCAACCGAATTGATTCTATGATTCTATATAGGACATAGGATTTGACCACATCATAGGGCATCCAACAGTTCCTACCACAGGGCTTCCACTGTAGAGAGGGCAAAATATGGAAAGTGGAAAACCAAAAAACCTGAAGCAGCAGCAGCAGCAAATCCTAAATCTTGCTGCACTGAAAGGTCTGGATGTAGCATTACCCGAACAATCTTCTAGCCAGAGAACAGAACTTAACAGCAGATGCATTTTATGGTGGAACTACCAGAAGTGGATGCTACCACCTCATCCAGAACCACCACAACCAGGAGCACGGCGGCACCAGCCACTCACCAACCCATGAGGCAGGCTGCAGAGGTTGGACATGCACTGTGCCTTTGTGCAGCACCCCAGCTTTCCTGGGAACCCCCCTTCCAGACAGTGACCCTCCCCCCCCATCAGCCCAGCCTCACTGCACAGGTTTGATATGAGCAATGAGCACAGCTCGGGGTGCATAAAACCCCTGTAAATAATGCATCTCTGTAATGACATTTGAACTCAAGTTTAATCAAATCAAGTAGGATTCTTTCAAATATCACTTATCTTGTAACTGCAATTTCCAAATCTCTCAAATCCTGGCCTTCCTTTTAATCTCACATGAAAATTATATTACACTAATACTGTTTACATCTCATTTCCTCTTTTCCATATAAAAATATCACTGACTGCATTTCAATTCTCTCCCACTGCTCTTCTGCCATGCCATAAATCCCATGGGCCTTCCACTGCTCAGTCTCTGTGCTGTTTGTTGCTTTCAAACCAGCCCCTAGCTGAGGGCAGCTACACCAGCCTGGACTGTGCCAGGACCCACCACTTCCAAACCAGCCAGATGGGTGCTCAGAGAAGCCCTACACCAGACTATGAGTGCAGGAACTTCATATCATTCCTTCGCTTTAACATCAAATCACAGAGTCAACCAGGTTGCAAAACATCTTTAAGATCATCAAATCCAACTGTTAAAGCGGTTGGAACAGGAACAGACTAAACCCAAGCTCTTCATTCCAGCAATTTTCATAAAGTCATAAATCATGCCCACCTTCTTCTCTGGCTCCAGAATGTCAGCCCTGAAGCCTTCTTTTGGGGTTTTTTAGTGCAATTTCAATAAATTCTGTGGAGTAGCACATATGCTTCCATAAGGATGGCCCTAAATCCCTTGCCCTGAAACCACAAAAGATCTAGAAAGCCAGATGGCTCCAGGAAGAGAAGCCTCTAGTTCTTCTGACACAAGGGACATCCAGTGAGCAGCCCACTGAGGACTGAACTCAGAAACAAGGCAGTATTTTTTCATTTGCCTGGTTAGGAATTGCTGTCTATTGTGTCCTTTCTCTTCGCAGCAGAAAAGCACATCACACAGATACACCCTGAGGCCACAGAGTGAGTGAGAAGCATTCACTTGCATCTGTTCCCCCCTCTCTGCTTACCTGCACTCAACTGCTGTTGGGAAGGAAAGGCTCAGGGCTGTATCCCTCCTCCCAGGGCTGGGGAAGATCTCCCTGTCACACCTAACAGTAACACTGCTCTGCTGCTGATTCCAAACCAACCCACCTGAGCTCATTAGCAGCTAAATACAATACCAGGCTACAAGATTTTCAGCAAAACCACAGCCCCACAGACAGGGTGTGAATAAAGAACTTTTTAAGAGAGATGCCTTTAATTGTCATGTTTAACTTTTGATTTTCCACACAGAGACTTTCAAGTGCTTCAGCAATGAGGCTGTGCAGCTGCAAAGTCTTGTCAGAAAAAGAGTAGATCATGCAGAAAGGATGTAAAGGAATATAGTCACCAGCAGCACAGCTCAGACGAGATACTGATGTACTGAGCTCTGCTCACCCCCCAAGTGACCACAATGCCTCCTTCACTGATGACAGGGAAGCCAAGGGTTCAATATGATACTGGTTTGACACCAAATCGTCATTACTACCGTGAGGGCCTTACCTAAATATGCTCCTCCACACAGGGAAGAAGTGACCTGAGCTACGCAGCAGCTCCTGGTTAAAGCACAAATGGACTCCTTGGCACTCCTCAACCTGCCCTTCATTTGTTCCCTTGTCTCTCTCCACATGGAACTGCCTTTGTGCTGCATCAGTGCAGCTCCATGAGGAGATGGATGTACTTTGCTATGCCATGAAAGATTCTTGTACTTTCTCAACCTTCCAAACATTTCCAAATTGTAAAATGAAATTATTGCTGGTAAACAGCAACCAGTAGAAACCTATCAGGCCAAAATGGGGCCAACCAAGCTTCCTGCCTGTCCTTCACACAGTGCTTCTCAGAAAGGGGTACACACAGCATCTTAATAAGTCTAATTGTACTGTGAAGGTTGATGGCAATCTATAATCACAATTATTTTCAACAGGACTCAATATTGTTTTACCTTGCTTGAGACTACCACAAACCAAGTGCAATTCTGACTGTTGCACAGCAAGATGAGCTACACGAGAAGCAAATGACATTCTATTTTCCATCTGCCTTCCTGTGTTCATGTCTAAAAAGATACCCCTACAGAGAAATAGCGAGCTTAGGACAACTGGTATTGTAAGTTCAATGTTCAAATACTTCCTTCTCTTGTGGGTCCAAAATGTGATTTTAGTCTTTGTACACCTACTTCCCACATCTGATTCACTTGCATGAGGACTGCATATTTTCATGGGATCATTTCCTCTACGCTTCCATGAAAACGGAAGATGAAGTCCAAGTCCTCTCACTCCTGCCAGCCCACCTCCATTAGGAAGGCAGGCAGGTTGCTGTTTCTTTAAGGAATATCTCAGCAGAAACACACAAAATCCTTGGAATCAGTCTGAAAGAGAGGCCAAGGACATTCCTTCCCAAGCATTAGATTTGGTTTCACATGAGATGATTAGACTCATCCATGCTAATTACACTAGAAAGAACTAATTAGAAAAAGCTTCCATTCAGCTAATGAGGGCTGGGCCTTCACTAGCTCAGTGCTTAATTTTTCAGGTTGTAAAATATGACTTTACCCTCCTTCCCCCCTCTCTCTGTGTGCCATCACCACGTTCATTCTTGTAATAGGGTTGATCATTAAATATCTGCTAAAGAAATATTTGTTAATACCTGCAAGTGCCACAGTTTAAACCAGCTGCAACTGATGGCTTCTCTATGTAATTAAAGTATCAATAGGAAGGGCTAAATCCTCTGCCAGCTGAGGGGAGCAAGCCAAAGGACCTACCTGCAGCCTCCAACCCTGCTGACTTCACCTGAGTCAGTGGGAATGGGTAACACAGAATTGCTAATGAATTCCATGCAGTGCTTCAGTGCAGCCTTTTCAATAAATACACTTCTTCCTCCCCTTGGGAATAACGCAGAATAAGGGATTTTACATGTAATATTATCAATGTGGGAGGAGAGTTTATTAAAAAGCTATGATACCACCTGATAAAGACTAACATCTCTGCCAAGGGTTATAGTATTTAGCAGGAAGCTGATGGAATGAGCATAATGAAAAGCTAATAAATCAGAGTCCTTCATTATACAATAAACTCATTAAGTTACTCCTTGAAAATGGCAAGCCAGACATAGCACAATATTGGTAGACGAGGAATGTTAAAAGCTTTCCTAGAAGATATAAATTCAAAGCCAGCCTTTGAGTTTTGCTGTATTTACATAGTTAGTGTCCATTTGGAAGTTTAATGAACAATATTAGGAAATATCTATGTGATGCAGCATCCGTTCAGTGCAGAAAGTGGGCTTTTCAAGAGAGGGTTTTCAGACAGCCTGGCAGGGGACCAGCCCCTGGACTCTGTAAGATGATGTGTGAAATCAGTGCAAATGGAAATGCCAGAAGTTCCAGTTTTTTTCCAAAACCCTTTGAAAAATCAGATGTGTTTTTATATCAGATTTTTATTTTATTCATCCCCACATACCCATTTCCCCCTGAAGCCACTAAACCAAATCTATTTAAACATACAACCAGCAGGATTCTGACTTCTAATAGGCTTATACGAAGACCCATCTTAAAACCCTAACTGTGCAACACCACAGTGTGTAATGAGAAATCCAGAACATTCCAGGTCCCTGATCTGTTTGAGCTTTATGACAGAGCTACATAGGAAGTGAACTTCACTGGTCTCATTCTGACTTCAGCCACACTCATGCGAATGAGCAAATAATCATAAGTTAGTAGAATTAGGCCAATTTCTTTGCATCTTCCTCCATATAGCCAATGCTTCTTAAAAAACCTTCAAGTTTTGTAATCTTGATTTTTAAAACTACACCTCGAAAGGCCTATTTACAATTTATTCTTGATCATAGAATCATAGAATGGTTTGAGTTGGAAAGGACCTTAAGATCATTTAATTCAAAACCCCTGCAATGGGCAGGGACACCTCACCCTAGACCATCTACTACTCTATAAAATAAAATACATTATTATTATTATAAATATATATAAGTGCAGCAAATGTTCCCCTTCATTAAGTGGCTTCATTACAACATACGTTCTTCTAATTCTAGACCACAAAATAAGGGGTTTGTATAGAAATGGAGAGCAAAGCAATGCAGTGGTTTTATAGAGAGACAGATGTGAATGAAAAGATTCAATTCATAGCTTTCCCTGTTGGCAGCCTGAAATACACACAGGAGTAAACACAATGAGCTAAACCCAGTGGAAATGCCTGGAAATGACCTGAATTTCCTTCACAGGAGGAATGAAGTCAGAATGATGTCAGAAATCACAGTATCGGTTACACTTAAATGTGCCCGAGGTCAGGTCATGGGGAAGGAGGACATTGGGAGAAGGATGGTTTTATAAGGAACATCAGAGCTAGGGATTTTGAATGGTTTTTCTGATTGCCTTTGGAAGAAAAGCCATATATTTGTAGGTAGACCATTGGAAAGAACCACTCTGCATCTTCATACATGCAACTGATTTACTTCACACGCTCTATAAGCCAAAAGCATCAACTTAGGAGCATCTATCACTCACTTGTAGCACTTCTGTTACCTCTGCCACTACTCACTACAGTCCTCCTCTGTCAGCAAGGAATTAAGTAGGTACAAATGCCTACCTCTGCCCAACCTGTGAGGACTGCTGTCTTTAATAGCAATACCAATATGTTCCAATCTTCTGGAGACCTTGTTTATTCCCCACCGATGCTAATGTCACGACACTTCGCATTCGTAACTGACTGTAACTTATCATCAGAACTTGCAATAAAATGTCCCAAAGGTATCTGGGGACTGAACTCCCATGTACATCAGTGTGACAGTGATTCAGTGATTCAGGGCACAGTCTGGTCCTGAATCCAGCACTGAATCCTGTCTGGCACTGGCAGATCAGAAGGATTTTTTTCAGCTTTGTACCATTTATCTGGGTAAGACGAGGTGGTAGGTACTGAAGTCACCTTTTAAAGTTCACTATAGACCACAGATCATAGGAAGAAAGGAACAGTAGAAGAGAAAATTCCTTTTGTGAAGAAGTTATCAGTCCACCCACCCAGTGCACATCATCACTGTGTGTGTCACTGCACAGACCTGGATGAGGAACAGGTCACTTCAGCACCACTTATTCCCAGGGCACAGGGAAGACATTAACATTCCATGGTGGAGCTGCCGAGCTGAGGACACTTTATATACAACCAAGCAGTTGACAGATCTACCTGGAAAGTGTCATTTGAGAATAACCACCCTCCTCCCCTCAAAAGGAGGAGATGATGAAGGTTAGGGCAAGGGAAGAGTCGGTGCAGACAGCTGTCAACTGTGCCCTGTGAACATAATCTTCACATCAATTTACCTATGTCTTTAAAGCAAAGATGTGGGGCATTAAGACCTTACTAACACACCGGACTTAATACTTGGTTTTAAGACTTATTATAATAATAATAATAATAAAAGGCTTACATACTGCACCAACCAGCCCCAAACAGGCAACCTTTATTATCTGTTATGTCAGCTGTGCCTAAAAAAAATGAAACTGAAGTGAAACAGTGTGTACCCTTTAATAGTTAATCCTCTAACATGTAATTAGGCATTCACATGACAATCAGAACAGGACTATATTTCATGTTTGCCTTCCCTTTCAAAGCCTCTACTAGAGGGGCACTTACTCTGTCAAATCTGCTATAGTAATCAAAACATTGAAATTACTTCTTTCCACACTAAATATACTGGAACTGGTTGTTTGATTAAATGTAGAGCAGAGAGTGCAATTTGCTAAATTACAAGTATTCTGAACATGTAAATATAGTTTAATTACTGCAATTAAAGAAGATTACTGGAGATTGGCAGATGGGAATGTAATGCTGTTTTAATTAGAGTTTTTAATGCACTGTAACATAAGCATAATATTAACCCTTTATCCTGGAAAGGGCTGGCTAGTCCCTGAAAAAAGACTCTTTGAAACAGGCACCAGAGCCTGTGCTTCCTAACGAGACATCCAGGCAATTCCCTGCAAAGCACCAGGATGATTTGGGAGCGTTTCAGATGTTGTTTGTAGTACAGCACTGCAGAATAGACACACTCTGGAGCGCAGGCAGGAAAAACCACACGAGGTGGGCACGTTGTTTGTGCCCTAGATGAAAGAACATATGAAAATACTGTGTTTGAGAGGATGGATTATATTTCATAAAGAGTGCAATCATAGCTACATCACTAGAGATTTTGGATTCTTTCATGAAAGTTAAAGCACCTCACTCCCAAAGATTTACAAAACATGAAAAGAGAAAATGTTTCAAAATGCATTAGTTCAATTTTGAAAAACTGCTGCACAGAGACACAGAACAATATTGCCCGGGGCCTGGGTTATTACTACTCAGCCTCCAGAACAGTATTAGTTTCATAAAGTAATATTCCAGAATGTACTAAGCAATTTTTGTCATCTTGAAAGCTATCACTTGCAACATTTTATCCATTTAAGTCAATAGCCCATTAGAAATTCTAATTGAAAGTTCAATACTCTGCTTGGAATCTTACAATAGAGGTTGCCTTTGGAAAGCCATTTAAAGTCTTAATCTCTTTATCATTTGGTATTTTGAAGCCTAACTTTGTTCTTGTTAGGCAGATCAATGGCATTAATTTACAAAATGGGGGAAAATGTCACCCTTCATCCTTTAAATCTCAGCGCGGCGAAGAGCAGCGTAAGCGAATCCGACCGTTGCTCTCCCACATTAGCAGAAAACGGTGCCATGGGAGGTTTGACCTACAAATTTTAATTACTGCATGAAAAATTCAGTTCCTGGAGATGAATAAAGACTTGAGGAAAAGCAGAAGTCCACCTTCTGAGTGACTGCAGAGCTTAACTCTTCAAAGGCTGCCTCGGTGAATGAAGCAGCATGTGCTACCTTCAATAGGTCACGTCTGTAAGGTGTGAGATCAAATTGCACAAGCAACAGGAGAAAGGAAAAGGATTTTACCTACGAAGTAGCTTTATGGGTGACCAAATAGATGGACGCTGATGCCATCCTCTAGGGAAGCAAGTGTGGTGAGCAACTGGTCTGAGATCCTCCTGACTTTAAGGTCACTTCACAGCTAGCGAGTTCACTGGTGGTGAGCTCTTGGCTTTGTGTACAGCAATGAAACCCGTTGCCATTTGATCAGCAAAGTGAGCTCTTGGCTTTGTGGACAGCAATGAAACCCATTGCCATTTGATCAGCAAAGGAAGGATTTCACCCGTAGGCTTTGCTTCCAGCACCACACAAAGAATATGCAGCAATGCTGGGTGTTTTGACGCAGTGGTTCCACTCCAAATCAGTGCAGGGAGGAGTCAAAATCCTAGAAGTCATCCATGGAGCAGTACCAAACGGCTCAAGTTCACATCAGTAAGAACCAGGAGCTTCCCCAGGCAATTGTGAAAGGGTTTAGGTTACACACACTAAAATATGCCACAGTTTGCTCCCTGTAATGCAAGCCCAGTAAACTGACTGTGCTGCTCTGCAAGTGACAGGTTCAAGATTGCAGTTGGAATTTTTCCACTCCAGACGCTGCACTTATTTGGGATGGGGTGATGTGGCGTGGATAGAAGTTCTCCTGTTATCTAAACCAGAAATAAAGGATTTGGATCTCTGTTTCAGTGACGGAGACATTAATGGTCAGAAAGACAGAAGACCAGTGAGAGTAGAACAACCCCTCAGCTGCAGCTGACTCGGGGTGTCAGCAAATGATTTGTGTGTGTATGAGACAGAAATAGCTCATTGCAATTCTTTACTGGCTTTTTATAGCATAGAATCACAGAATGGTTGGGGTTGGAAAGGACGTTAAGATCACCTAGTTCCAGCCACAACCAGCTTCGGCACAACTTGATATCAACATTGTGAGCTCCTCTGGGACAAGCTTTAGTACCTTTCACTCTGGTCCCCTGCCTTAAGAATTAGAGGGCAGTTGTAATGAAGAAAGTTGTGGAGATACTTAGATTCTATTTTCTGTGGATTACACTGCTCTTGCATGTTAATGTCAGGTGCTTCATTTTAATGCATCTCTGCAGACTGTGACTGAGGCCTTAGCGTGTGAAGTACTGTGCCATGGCAGAGCAAGAGCTGACCCTGCTGTTTACAGCACAGGGCAGACATAGGTTGAAAAGGAAAAGGGGAAAGGGAAAAAGGAAGTCTTTCCAATAGAACACTGTCAGTAGCAAAGTAATGGCCATGTGAGGAGAGGAAACAAGAATTCCTACATGTAAGTCCTGATATATAATCTCAAAAAGTATTTACTGTGTGAGAACTTCAGACCCCTGTCACACTTGCACTGGCTCATACAGTATCATCACTCCCACTTGCAATTAGCAGCTTCTTCACCTGCCAGTGCAACACATTAGCACTGAAAACATGACAGCAACATGAAGAGGTTTAGTCACTACACGAGACTACATGAACCATCAGCTTAAAACCTTTAGACTGTATCTTAAGAGCAATATTAATTAATATCCAACCGTTCGCATTCTGCTTGTTGGTAGAAAACAGATCTGTTCTCACAGCCTCACTTCTACATACTGATAGAAATCTAAATAAATCTGTTATGGTACTTAACTTTTCTGCATTTAGATAATTGATATTTATCTCCATTTCAAAGTAAAGGATTTCTAATGTCAAAATACATTTCCCTCTTTTCACAGTCTCTTAGTTAACAGATTTATTATTTTTTAGGCCATCTTTTAACTATTTCTAGTATGGAAGAAAAGTATTTCTATATTGTGCAGGTTTCATGCAATAAACAACATTTCCATGTTTAGGGATGGTTCTTTAGGAATCCCCAAGCTTGGTATTGATTATTATCAATAATAATATCAATTATTGATTATTATCAATACCAAGATATATCTGATTTCCCATTGCTGCCAAGGAGGGAAAACCAAGTATCTCAAGCTGAGCACAGCTGAAGTCACTGATCCTTTCCAACAGGGCTGGTGGTTGTTGCACACTCTTGATCCATGACTGGTAACACTCCACTTCCTTAACCCAGAGACACTTCCCAGTGTGGACAAGGCCCTGGAAATGTACCAAAAGCTGTGTGCGTGGGAAGGGTTAAACCAACCTGAGCAGCTAAACCCCTGCAGCTCTCTCATAAGCCAGGCTTTTAGACAAATTGAGCAAAATAGTCCTTTCAGCTCAGCAGGCACATGACTCGCCACACAAAGGAGTCCTTCTGGAAATCCTATGAATACCCCCATTATCCTGAGGACTGAGCACAGAGCCACACATTTCACGCCCACTGCCACCTGTGATTAGCTTTTTTACAGTTATTATGAACTACTTTGATGGCGATGATTGTTTAAAGGCCTCAACAAGCCCGCTAATGTGACTTGAGGACTTGACTCCTTTTCATTCCCGGGTTGCTCCAGCTATCACACTAATTTACTTTAGGCAAAGGGGACAATATAAAGAAAAAATCTCCTCCAAGAAATCACTTAGCATAAAATTGATTCAGACTCTTAAAGAAACACATGCCGGGACCCCATGTTAAAGTAAATTAGATATATGATCAAACAAAGCCAACAGTCATTTCAGCTTTGGATTCTTGTGTAACACTTTAAGTCTAACAGAATCAACCAAAGAAAAACAAAGGGAGAAGCAAAGAGTGGCTCCGGCCAATTGGTTTGCATGGAATTTTCCTTTGCTCTGCTTGGTGTTTTACAGTGCAAATGTGAAGCAAGATGTTGGCTTCAGGGAAAATGTATTTTACTGTTTGTAAGAAGTGCTTCCAGAATGGATCGCATTGTACCACTCATACCAAATAAACTGACACCAAGGGAGCACTAAAGGGGATTGGAGTGTATGAGAGAAGACGCAGCTCCGGTGGTGGTGAGCAAGGGCAGAGGTAAGAGGACTTTTCTGCTGTCTATAGAGAGGTGGTGTTGATCTTAGTCTTGCAGTTCAAACCAGCACATGGGGGTCCATACCACACAAGTACCTCCACAGCAGCCTGCAACTTCTCTAACAGTTTCTCTCCTGCTTATTACCTCTGCTCAGTTGAAGTTTCAGATGTCCCTGTAAGTCGAGTTGCTCTCCACTTTCACTGTGCACATACACATCTTTACTGAGACATTTCTTACTGTTTTCAAGGCCATCTGGGAGGCAAAAGAGCAGGCACAGTTGTCCTTCAGCACTTTTTTACTGACACTGTCCTTGCCATTTTGTGTTGTCTCTATGTCCCCTGGTTAGATCTACATGCTATCATGTGCTGCTCAAGCTCGGACCTCTCTGTCCTGGACTGAATATAGTCCAGAGAAAGAACTGGTTCCAATGCCCAAGCTGACTGAGCTCTGCCTTCACAGAGGAGCAAACACCATTCCCCTCATTTAAAACCAGTCACCAAAACCCCCTTTTAAGCTTGTCATTGGTACCAGCATAACACAATGTGATTTATCAAATCACCCAGATCTAATAACGGGAATGTACTGCTGCACCTCTGTAAACAGGACATGTTCAATTACACGAAGGAACTATTTTATTTCTGAAGGCATTACTGTTCTACCCGAGCAGTAACCACAGCTTCCTGATGTAATAGCTAGTGGAATTACATGTGGCACAAGTATCTTAAGTATTTTCTAGACTGAAAACAAGATTTGTAAGTAACAGACAGCAGTAGATGAATAGAAGTAGTTTTGGCTTTTAGAATAGGGGTAAAAAAAGAGGAAAAGATTATACAGCTTTTCTGGGGCATAACAGAGAGGACTTAATGTGTGGCCATATAGTGCGGACAGCTCATTGCTGTCGAGTCCATCTATTACTTAAGGTTTCGGCTCTTTGTATTCTCTCAGACTCACCTGTAAAAATCAACATAAACACAACTGCAGTAAATGGATGAAAACTGGTTTAATGCCTTTGCTTTGTCTGCCTCGTGCTTCCAACCTCCAAAGGGTTGGGGCTTGACAAGATGGTTTGGGCCATAAGCTTATGGAATTGCTGCCTTCCTGTGGCATGGTGCCAGGCCCATCTCCATGACACAAGGGTGCCACTCAGTCCCCTGCACCACCAATACTGCTGGCACAGTGAACCAGCTTACAAAATATCCCAATCCACAAGAAGAAAAGCTGATAGAAAGGTTTGGAAAAACAATCATCCTATGACCTGGTTTTCACTGCAGCCTCATACGTCTCTATACTGTGATCAAGAGGGTCACACGATGCATGACTGGGTTGGAAGGGCAGGAACAGGAATCCAACTGGTGCCAAACACCTTGCAGTGTCAAAAGACAGCTTAATCCACGGTTTCTTTCATCCAGCTCTCTGCTCATTCTCCTTGTGGAAAAGGCACAGCTGGCTTAGGTTTAGTCCTGTTCAGAGGCATTAAAAACGCTCCTTCTCTGAGTACTGGCATTAAAGAAAACTTGGTATTATGGAGAAGCTGATGGAGTTGTGAGACTCAATAGAAGCTCAAAGAAGTTATCAGGATGCAGCCATCTCTCCACTATGGCCCCTGAAGAGTCTGTCATGTCTAAAATGATGCCAATATATGTTCAGTTTTCCTTTAAGTTATGACACCAGTAAGGTCCTTTACACAGAGCCTTGTTTTCACAATAGTTGTAATATTCAATGGCACCTTATTTTCCATTAAATTTGGCTGAAGTATGTCAATATGCTTCGAAGCCACTGAGGAAACTAGAACACAGCAGAGGGCATCATCACTTTGGCTTTGCTTCTACGGGATTACCAAGTATCATCTCCTTTCCTTAATCCTTCATATTTAGTCTCATCTCACTTGTGATTCCATCTGAACACAAGGTGGCTGAAGAGCCCCATAGCCAACAACCCCACTCAGTGGATGCATGACTGTGTATCACACTGGCTAACAGTGAAGAGGGACCATGCATCCTCCACCTTCCCAGTAACTCTGTCCTTGGCCATTGGTCTCCTTAATGAACATGGCTTTAATTGTGGTGGAACAGTTCCTGTTAATGTGACAACACTTATATTTGCAAACGGGCTGTGTCCCATTCATCATTATCAGAAGATGTGTAAAGGCAGTTTCCATTAACAGGCCACACATGATGCTGACTGGAATTGCTGTGGTAATAGCCTAATCCAATCCGTTTTCCTAAAAATTCTAGTCTCTCGTAAGACATAACCCCCTTTTTGTACTTGCAGGGATCAAGCTGCTTGGCACAGCCATCAATCTCTTCCAGGACTCGCCAATCCAGGCTATGACTCAGGGAGAATATCTGTATTTGGCGATAAAAGACAACAAAGACTCTGTTTCTTCAGGTTAAATCCCAGTTCCATTATAATTCAATGGGAGCTTTGCCATTGACTTCAAAGGGCCAGGAGGCTACTCCCGGCCGTGTCCTGGGAGAGCAACATGAGCTTAGTGGTGTCCAGGGGGCTGGGAGAACGGCTCTTTTTGGAGCAAAACCTCCCCAAGTTTAAAGCTGATCTTTCATTAGAGGCCACAAGGTCTGGTCTTCCCTAAAAATATACCAAATAACTGCCTCACTGGAGGATTTTATAGGAGCTGTTACTTTATGCCCTACTCATTTCAAAGCAGATTGGGTTAGTCTGGCAAAAGCAATTTCTAAAGGAGCAGCATAAAATATTTAAAGATTTATAGAACAAGTGGCCCACTTAGGGGCTCATCTAAGTTTTACTAAACATCCCTGGTTATGCCTTGCTATGTCAGCAAAAGGAGCCTGAGATTTAAATAAATAAAACCTCCTAGAACGTAATAACAGGCAGGGGAAAAAAATATGATACACCCAGTTCCTCCTGAAAGGAATATTGAGCTCTAAGTGATCTCGGTACCAACGGCTATGTTTGTCTATCCAGCTGAAAAGGAGACAGCTTTCATCTCAAGGCGGTGTGTTATTTAACTGAGCTGAAATTGTTTTCACTGATGTGAAGTGCATCCACTAAAGATAATGATCCCATTTTGGATTTTTTAACAAAGGAGGCCAGGTGGATATACTGAGCAGAAATGGAAACACGTTTGGTGTTTTCATTAACTCCAGCAAATCATCACGCTGCCACGGTGCAGGAAATAGGAACTTGTGGTATTTTGACAACTGCTTCTTTTTGCTCCCTTCCCCTCCCGTGGTGTGTTATGTCCTGCTTAGGAAGGGATTTACTGCAGAAACAGTGGAAGTGCCTCTAGAGTTAAACAAGTAGCCCATGGCCAAGACCAGTGAGCCCATCTTCACCTCCAAGAAATGGCCTGGAATTATACCATGTATATAGAGCCAGGCTGAGAGAGCTGGGATGGGTCAGCCTGGAGAAGAGAAGACTCCTTAAGGGGAGACCTTAGAGCAGCTCCAGTGCCTAAAGGGGCTACAAGAAACCTGGAGAAGGGCTTTGGACAAGGGCCTGTAGGGACAGGACAAGGGGAATAGCTTTAACCTGCCAAAGGGGAGAATGAGAGGAGCTCTGAGGCAGAAGCTCTTCCCTGTGAGGGTGCTGAGGCGCTGGCACAGGGTGCCCAGAGAAGCTGTGGCTGCCCCATCCCTGGCAGTGTTCAAGGCCAGGTTGGACACAGGGGCTTGGAGCAACCTGCTCTAGCGGAAGGTGTCCCTGCCCGTGGCAGGGGAGTGGGTCTGGATAAGCTTTAGGGTCTCTTCCAACCCAAAGCAGTCTGGGATTCTAGAATTCTATGATTCTGTGATTTATCTACACTAAGAATTTATTCCAATTCCTTTCAGTTCTAAAAGACACGTTAAATAACTGCTTAATCAGTAGTTGAAGAGTGGGCTCAATCACTTTCCTAAATTAGCAACAACTACATCCCATTGTACAGTGATGAACCCCTGTTTCAAAGCTGAACATGAATTATTGAGAAGGCCCAAAGGGATAGGGCCAGCTGTTTGGTGTACCACTGTTCAGCCTGCACTTTTGATGTATGAAGCATTCGAGGAAGTTTGTTAATAAATCCCAGAAGTTTTCACAGCAAAGAGAAAGACAGTAACAGCCTTACCTGCTACTCCTGCAATTTCCAGTATCTGCTCTCCAAGTTCTGCTTTCCACATATATTACACTGGTGACATCAGCTGAGATGGCACATCAGACATTGCTTCCAATATCTTGTGTCTTCAAGGTTATTTTGAGAAGCAGAAACACAGCAGAATACCACTAATAGAGCCCAAGCCAGGACAACGGTGATAGGCAGTGAGCAGGAAACACATGAGATGTCACGATTCCTCATTTCAATGTAGTATGCAGAGCACAACCTCTGAGGGTCAGCATTTTCTTCTCGAGTGAGCAAAGGTCTTACTCTTGTACTTCACTTCATCACGTGTACAACCAATTACTGTAAGGTACAATATAGGAGTGTGAAGTGAGACCTACTTTCTCTGCCTTGAGTAACCCGCTAGATCAGTGATTTAATAAAGTCCACAGTACAGCTTTTCCTTCTAAATGCCAGAGGCCCACTCGTCCTCCTTTGAGGTTATTTGTTCATATTCAGCTCTCACGTACTCCAATGTAAAAGTGAGAAATTCGCTGTAGTTACTGACTCGCCAGGTCTGGTGACCTAAAGCTGAATTTGGGCCCTTTTAATCCCCGGAGAGAAGCTGTCAGATAAAGCTCAGGAACTTCAGCAAGAATGACGTGGTATTACAGCAGTCCTATTTAATGGGTAGCTACAAGTGCCCTGGGTACCCGGGGCCGTGCAGAGGCAGGTGGACCAGGCAAGACGTCTGCCTGTAATACATCATTAATAACCTTCCTCAACTGCTGCCAGCCCCTGCCTGTGCCTGGATCTGTATTATCCTATTGGAGAATCTGCTGGACAAGTTTGGGGTCCCTCATTCCCACTCTGGGCCAGACAACTTGTACCAGCACGACAAGCTCCATGGTAGGTGACGAACCGTTGGCAGTGTCCACAGGGGAGGAAATCCTCCCTTGCTGCTGCCACAGTGGCCATTTTAGCTGTGCCAATAGGCATTTACAAGAGCATCAGAGGTTCTTCTAATGCCACCTTTGTCTTTTCAGGTTAATTTATGCCTTGTTCTTTATGCCTGTTCAGTTAAGGACATGCTGCAGGTATGGAACCGCCACCTGGCTCCTCTCTTTCGATCCGGCTGGCAAATGCCAGCACCTCTGCACAGCAGGTTGCTAAATAACAAACAGAGCGTGTCTTCAGAAACACCTGGTGCTGCCTTAAAATGGTCATTTTGTCTTGGTTAGTCCCTGGCACAGGCACCACACTCAGAGGCATGAGACTCCCCTTTCCTTCCTCTGCTCACCAGCACCAAGCACGAGTAGGCACAACAGCAATTAAGTGCAAGTAAAAGGTTATAATCCAGCCTACAAGGAATATGAGTAACAACAACAACAAACCCACTTTCTGAGTGGAAGAACTTCAGGAAAGGGAAGGGAAAAACAAATAAACAAGGATGAAAGAAATGCCCAGTGGCAACCATTTTCAGTGTGACCTAGTGAGCTTTCAACTTCAAACCAGTCAGATCAAGAGCTTCCCAGTGGCATCACCCAGGGATCTGTCATTCACACATCAAGCCTCCTTCACTCTGCCTTGTCTCACGCAGACACGCTGCCAGATACAGAAATATCACAGCCCTCTTGCATGACAAGGGAAACAAAACAGAGCAGAAAAGCCCTCAGACCAACAGCAATCCTGAAATCCAAGTGCACTGACAAGCCCTGACCCCATTGTGCACAAAAGGGCAACGTCACAAAGCAGACCAAGAAGAGGATGCACACGGAATGGCAATTGGGCAACCATCTGCTATTAAAATGCAGTTCAAGAGGGAGCTTCCAGTGAGCCCTCCCCACTCGCAGAGATGATGAGAGCTGGGATTTACTGGGAGGAATCAATAGCTGCCCCGGGTGCTTTGCAAACCGAGGAGACCAGCTTCTTTTCAAGCTCACCACTTGGCCTCTGAGCAATTTACAGTGTGCTACCGAGATGGGGTGGTGGGGTTTGCAGTGTCAAACAGGAAAACACACAGTTGCACCTCCACTATTACACAGTTCTTACTGGATATTGTTATACGCCAGAAATGACTGATGTTATTCAGAATGTGTCCTTCAGCCTGACACTTTGAGTGGAAGCCCAGAAGTCAAAGATGAATATTTTGGGGAAAGCACAGAAGGGAAAGAAGAGGAAAAGGGAAAGAAGAGAAAACATACTTGTCACTACAGTTAAAATATGCAGAATCTGACTACATCTGTTTTTACAAGACAGTTTTAAGTAGCACACAGTAATCACCTTTTCAATGAGGGTTGCAGTAATTCATCAATAGCAGCCACACAGTAACTCTGCTGATTTTTGTCCAGTCCATTTCTACCATATTATAAGTTAAAAGTATTCATGGAGTCTGGAGAGACCCATTAGGAAAATACCTCAAGTATTTAGTGTAAAAGCTTGGCATTTATGGTCTGAAATAGGGACAGGCAGCACTGATAAATCCTTGCCAGTTTTCTTGTTCAAGACAGATGAAGAACTCAGTGATTTCAGACCAATGCTGGGAAACTATATACACACACCCTGCCTTTTCCATGAAACCATTAAACTAAGGAGGAAAATGGGCAGACACCCTTATGGTTTCAACAGTTTATAGAGCCTCCTGCACACAAAGCAGTCTCAATAACAAGTGACTAACAGCTGCTTTCTAACAGGAAGTGAGACAGTTTTCATCAAACTATTTGTTTTCAACCTTTACTCGTGATGTTCCAACAGTTGCTCATCAGCCATTAGAGAAGTTTCATTTAAAAATTCCCAAATACTTGGAAAGCACTCACAAATAAGCCAGTGCTGCACACCTGCACTCCCAGCAGGGCTGCATATGACATGCTTGTGGAGCAAGGTATAAGTCATCTTGCATTTCTGGACAAAATATTATCTACTCACCACCTAAACATGAATACTAGGAGAGAATGACACACCTGACTCTCAGGTCCAGACAAATGCTGCAGATGAAGCCATTTGATGATTTGAAAACACATTTGCATCAATGATGTTCCTAAATAACTCATAGAAGTTTTTCACGGCAGTATTAAGAGGAAGAAGTTCCCAAGGTGGCTGTAGAAAAGCACTTTTGTATAGATTCACCAATACCTCTCAAGATGGTGGTCAACATCTGCGAAGTGCACGTAGGAGTCATCTGCTTAGGTATCAGAAAGGATATTATGTGACAGGTCATGAATAAGAAATACTCACAACAATGCATAGTTTGTGAACACGACAAAGGATGAAATATGTTCTTAGAAGTTAGTAAGAAGAATAACTTACAATGACATAGTAATAAGCTAACGCATTTGTTAGCAAGTCAGCTGCAAAGAGACGACGGGACATATGGGCAGCTAAATCATTTCCGACAAAGACTTTGTTACCAGACAAGAGAAACGTGGTCCAGCTTTGGCTCAACTGGCTTTAATTACCACTCTCTCTTGACCAAGTCTGCATGGGACTTCAATCTTGGAAGCAGGCTGATCTGACAGCAACAGTGGGATGCCCAACCCCAGATGGGCGACTGAGCAGAGCATCGCTTCGAAGGAGTCACTGAAGTCTGGCAGTTGACTCCAACAGGCTCCAGAGCAGGCTGTAAATGGAGAAGCCGGCTCCGAATGTCTTCCACCAGTTGGCAAACAAATGAGACATCATGTTTGTGCAGTTCAAGCATTGTTGCCAAATTCTAATAGAATGAGAGTTTCTGTAATCCCGAAAAGGGGCTATGTGAGCCTTGGAAACAAGATTCTCTTGTCTGGCCTTCCATTCATTTTGTAAAACATGTGAAGTTTAATTTCAGTGCTTGGAGCTGCAGCTGGCCAAGGAGCAAAATCACATTCATGTGTTAAAAAAAGAACTGGAAATGGATGCAAGCTGCTAAATTTTGATACTGCTCCGCAGCCAACCTCCAGAGAATGGCTGGGTCACGACTTTGGGGCTTTTTCCACAAACCAAGCAAAACATTATTCTTTAGAATCATAAAAGCAGCTTTTCTTGTCACGTCCTTTTCTCAACATAGGTAATATTTGAGATGCAATACTCATGTTTGCTTTCCAGTGAAGAACATCAGTGCACTACACACCTCTCAATGGTTATTTTGACTGGGCGGAGCAATGACAGCCGCTTCTCTGGGCTGCTGCACCATCTGCAGCATTGTGCTTTCAGGGCAGGGCAGTCATTTCAGGAATGAAGAGATACCTGGTGTCATTCAAAGCAGCTAAAGGGAGAAAATGTGAATGATGACAGACATTTTCATTCCATGAAAATACTGACCTCCTATGTCCATCCCCTCCAAACTCCCTGGCAATACTAATCACCCACCTATTCCCAAACCTTAGGCCATATCCCAGTCTTGAGAGCTGAGACAGGCACAGGAATAAGTCATCTTGGCAGTCACTGAGTGAGACATGGCTGGGTAGCACAGTTCAAGCTTACTTTAAACATCACAATTTCACCCCTGAGCCTTTCACACCAGACTGTTCAATAGTGCTAACCACAACTAACTACCAGTAGACAGCACATGAATAACGAACACTCTCCTCATTGTAACTACTCTCTGAGGTCGCCCTGTAACCTCAGACTCTTCGGAATTTGATCCAGGGCCCACTCCAGCCTTTGTGAGTCTTTCCAGAGAGCTGAACAAACCCTGGTTCGAGTCCTTGTGAATTCAATTCCTCATATGTTAGCCTGATCAAATGAAATTAATCTTCGCTTCATCACAGCTGCCAGGTAACATTTCTCATGAGAGGTTTTCCTGTCTGCTACATATGCTTTGCATATTTCCTATACTCCAAAAGTCATTCACTATTAACATACAATCGCTTGTTTATTAAGTCTAAATGAGGCAGTTAAAGGTGTACGTTTTCATACGGTGGATAGGAGGATCACTTTTGTAATTCCCATTAAACTTTATGAGAACCACGGGGCTTGAAGCCAAATTAATTCTCCTACACCAAGCTAAAAACGAACCCCTGAATGTTATTATGCCTGCCATGTTTGCTTTCTATATTTATACTTCAGGCATATAGTTACTGACAAACTAAAAGCACTGATAATATCTATCCCAGAAAGCAAGAATTCCCCTGAAAGAAAATAGACCGTGATATTTTACAGTATTGGAACTCTACCACATGGAGACATATGAAATATGTTTAAAAGCCAAATAACCAAGGTCTACATGCCTTTGTAGCTGCCTGAAATTTTGGAAATGAATTTTGCATTGCTGGCTAGTTATTCAAGCAACACACTCGAGGGAGGGAAGCTTCTGGAATGGAAGAGGATCTTATCCTCAAAAGAGCAGCTTTTAATTCTCTACTTGTTTCACTGAGCAAGCAGGCTGAGTGAGGGCTGTCATCCAAAGGCTGACCATATTCCTGCCTGGTTTGCAGCTTATGCTCCAGTATAGTCTTAGCCTCCCATCTACAGTCCACTTCCCATCTCCCACACACCTTGTCCCTAACTCAGGTAAGAGTTACCTCTTCTCATGAACGTTAAAGGTGTTCCAGTATTTCTGATCACTACTGTGTAATGCTGTATGAATAAAAGAGCTGGTTGAAATGCTGTTTCCCCATCACATTCAGAGTGCAGACTGAAATTTTCATTCTATTTGCAATATTATTTTTTTTCCCAAGTTCTCATAAAGGCCATAATAATAATAATAACTTTCATTTCAAGGTAACAGTAATTCAACCTTCTGAGACATTCCATTTCTTCTCTAGTCATGTTGTTTAGGTTATATTTGGGTGTTATTTACCTATTTTAGTATGATGGATAGCTACGAGCTTTCCACACTAAAGATTTCACCAATAACATGGTCTCACTGTATGGCAATGGAGTTTAATCCTTTCTTTAAAAGCCTCCACAATGACAAACATGGGAGACAATGAGACTCATCCCTATACTGGAACGTGTCTAAAATTCAATTACACTGGGGCTATTCTAGATCTCTTCAGATGCTTTTGTTTGGATTCTTGGCTGGTTTCCAGGCATCCCCTCTTTAACGACTGGACCCTGCTCCACAGCTTGCAAACAGAGACACTTCTTCCCATCTTGTTTCCTCTGCTGTTTCAAGCATTCATTTTACTTACTCTCACTGGGCAGGGGTTGGGGCTGAATTACAAAAGAGAGAAATTCTTTTTCTGTCTAAAAAGATGTCATTGGCTTGGAGGCCAGCCTAAACAGCCCTAACATTTCCATCCATCTGAACCTCGCCTGAGATCACAACCATATCCATATTAAATATAAGATGCAGGCCTAAAATAACAGCTACAAAGTATGGCTATAGTAACAAGGACAGGAAGCTCACAGCAAAGCTTATCCTTAGTACACTCAGAGTACCCAGCAATTGCCAGGGGTGGGTGTTCTCTAAGTCTTCTCCACTTGTAAATAATATATTCCTGGAGCAGAATGTTCTGAACAGAGATACACAACTTTGATTGACAGTTGCAATACAGCAACTTCTTGGAGAAATAATATTTCTCTGGCCTGTGGATGGATGTCTCTAGGACCCCAAAGCATGGCAAACTGCCTCATCCCTACCAGGTTTCATTGTCTCTGGAATTCTCACTATTGCTTTCTCGCGTCATTCACCACTATACACTGGAACAAAGCAGAACATTTACTAAACATAAGAGGTAAAGAGCTGCTCAATTCTGCCACAACTTTTAGTCTGATTGTGAGAAAGAGTCTATTTTTGGATGTTTTTTATCACCTGTTGAAACAACAGGCAGCACATACAGACCCTCGTTATTTGGGCATCATGCATCCGAGTGACATGGAACATTTAGACATGAGGTTTCAGTCCAAGCCTTAACAAACACAAGTACCATGTGAAAAAGTGAGATCCAATACCAGACTTTGTGCACCTTAAAGCTTACAGGAAGCTGGATGCAGGGATTTCATTCAGAATTGTCTCATTTCGGGTTAATGTGAAACATGGAGCCGAGAGGATGAAGCAACTGCATAAAGACTCTTTAAGCAGCCAAGTCAAGTCAAACCTTTTCAACTTTACTAGGGATTTACTTCAGGATAAGTTACTTGTGTGTTGGCCAGACCTGTGCAAAACCCTAGTTATAAGTGATAAAACATGGGACATGTTGAAAACATCACGGTTTAGTGGTGGACTTGGCAGTCCTGGGGTAACAATTGGACTTGATGATCTTAAAGGTCTTTTCCAACCTGCTTTGATTCTATGATTCTGCTGAACATGTGCCAAGGAACATGTAGATGTGACCTGATCAGTGTTTTCAGATAGAAAACACCCACAGGCTGATAATACTGCAACGTTTTGACCTCAGCTATCGAAGCATGTTTGCTGACTTTGGCTGAGTTTCTCTTTCTGATTTGGAGCTTGAAGCCCAGCACAGGTTGAATGTATACAAAGCAAAAGTGGGAAAAAATAATATTTGTACAGAGCTCTGCAAACTGACCCCCACTCTGCTCTAATGAGAACATAATGGTTTACCCAGCTGCAGAAGAACAGAAGCAAGGAGCACAAGAGAGATTCCTCTGCTTGCTTCATTCTAGAGATGTGCTTGGGCTTCAGCACACATGGGAGGGTTTCTTTTTTCCTGAACGCATGCATGTATATTTTAAAACGTGCATCACTTGCATTTTAAAGCAGATTAAAATGCATTTAAGCCAGAATGGAAGAGTTCGCTTCCACTGAGAGCAATAAATGACTGACTTCCTAAATCTTTGGATTCTCCTGCAGTCTGTGGGGTATCTTCTATCTAAACTCCAGAACCCACAAGGGGATTAGAATGGATAGTCTCTCGCTGGCTCCTCTGAGTCACAGCACCAGCAAATAGAGCCACAGTGTGGGCAGGCAGGAAACCACTAAAGCCAGAGCAGTGATTATGTGCCTGCTCTGCGAGACACACTGAGCAGTGAGCCGAAATGTTTGTGTGTGTCAGATCAATCTTTCCCCTGGCCAGGACAGCTGTACTCACAGGGGGATCAGCAATCATCCTGCCAGGAACTGCTTCTGTCCTTCAACAGGCAATTAACGTGAGTCCATTACAGCTCCCTGGAGGCCCCTGGGGGGCTGCAAAAGGCATCGACTGAAAGGTCAGAAACCTCCTGAGGACAGGAAAGAAGCTGTGCCTGGCGAAATGGAGTGGAAAGCAGCAGCTATTTGTCACCCGCTAGTAATTCAAAATGGGGGGG
>NW_009909635.1:232678-250336 GCF_000696875.1 Nestor notabilis
GGGGGGGGGAGGAAGAGAGTTGAAGGGGGTCCAAGCGCTGTGCACAATTGCAAGCACGTGGCAGCAGTGAGAGCAGAAATAGAAGCTACAGGAGATTCTTCTTGGGATGAAGATTTTACCCAGTATTAGAGGTGAAGGAAAAGTCAACAAATCCCACTCAACTCATTCTACAAGGAACTGGAAGTGAAAAGTGCACAGGCTGATTCACAGTCCACTGTACCCCAAGAGAAACCAAGGTAAGGAGTCTCTGGTGTCTGAGGTTCACCACTGTGAGCAAACATTTAGAAGAGAACCAACATGAAATGAAGTGATCAGGAAGCACACAGAGTGTGGCATTCATAAGGAGCAATACTCTTCAAAAGAAGCAACTGCTGAGGTCTTCAGTGGTGGAAAAGCAACAGACCTGGTGGCCTGGGGGATACATCACAGGCTGCTCTCTGTTTCTATTTTAGACTTCTGGGGAGGACCACCACGTTGATGTGGGTTTGGAGGTCTCGGGTAAATGCCTACACATACATGTCCAAGCACACCACCAACCCAGCTTGGCAGTTCTGCTATGGAAATGCGATCAAGCAATGCCAGGTAGGTGGCCAAAGGAGGGTAAGAACAGTCAGCACATATAAAAGACCTACTTTGCGCTAGCATGCAAAGCAAGGTCCGATCACATAAACTCATGATGTTAATCTGGAGTAACCTTCACCCACAGCTTTCAACCCATTTGAACTGATACCTTATCACTGTTGTTCCTTCCTGTGATAAGAACTTTCACAGATATCCAGCAGCACACGTGTAATCACCAGAATGAGCTGAAATATGGCAAGTGTTAACTCTTCAACAGCAATACAATTTAGAAGGTGAATAGTGAGAACTAAACCAATGAAAAATCTCTGTCAGTGGCTTTGGACATGATTCTGAATTACTTGTATAATTGGAATTTTACTTGATGCGCAAATCCTAACTGCATTAAAAACTAAAAGGACAGGAGAAAGAAATCATCTACAAAGTAGGTATTGCTATGTCCTATCTTCACACATGGACTGTGAACAACACAAGCTCCACTACTTCCTGATACAAACCAGGGGAGGCTTCAACTCAGTTTGCAAAGTCTCCAATGAATGTTAGATGATGTAAAGTTTCCATATTCAACTTTCAAGGAAAAAAAATACTGTGTTCTTTGTCTGGAGAGAGATGTAGATAACAACTTTGGATTGTTTGTAATGGTCTAAAATGTTTGACCTTGCAGAGAACAAGTCACTGACTGCCCCAAAACCTGCAGATTCTGACTGTGGATTTGAACACTGGGGGTTGTCCCACCTGCAGCTTTACCTGGACAAGGTCAAGAATTTCCACGTGTGTTGCAACATTTGCAGCCTGATCACAGTATAACAAACAGGACCCATTAAGTCACGTGTAATTCCAGCATCAGTGGAACTTCATAGTGTATTTCGTATCCATTTCCCCAGAGAATTCTTTTCCTGTGACCATCTCTTCCTTCTGTCTCTTAGTTTCCTCATTTGCTGTCTTCAGTACTGGACACACACTGGACTTCAGTATATACACACATGCGCACACCCCTGGACATTCTTCTCCCCACATGTAGCTGAGTTGAATAAACACGTACTGTGGATTTAGGTAAACTGAAATTCCTCTTGTAGAATCATAGAATCCCAGCCTGGTTTGTGTTGGAAGGGATCTTAAAGCTCCTCCAGCTTCAACCCCCTGCCAAGGGCAGGGACACCTTCCACTAGAGCAGGTTGCTCCAAGCCCCTGTGTCCAACCTGGCCTTGAACACTGCCAGGGATGGGGCAGCCACAGCTTCTCTGGGCACCCTGTGCCAGCGCCTCAGCACCCTCACAGGGAAGAGCTTCTGCCTCAGAGCTCCTCTCATTCTCCCCTCTGGCAGGTTAAAGCCAGATATTTAGTACAACACAGAAACCTTTTGTTTCTAAAATTAACTACTTGCTCCTCCCTTGCATTTCCCCTTCCAAAATGCCTCTGATTACAGCCAGGCTCTCACATCAGTTTATTCCTGGGGCTGCCTGACTGCACGTGTGCCACCCAGCCCCGCAGGTCATTACCCTTTGTGACACTGCCAGTATCAGCAGGTTGGTGTTTAATAGAAGCTGTCGATTAGTATCCAAGATACCAGTTAACAAGACAGTTTCTTTTAATGGCTTCTACTGATGAATGAATTAATGGAATTCCACAACTTCTTCATGTGTAGAGAGGCCTCGTGTGACACCCTTGGGCAGCACACCCACCATCCCCAGCGATGGCTGTGCTCAAGCTACCAGCAGGCCAAAACCTGAAGCAGGCTACCAGGGTGCCCTTGGACACACTGTCTGGATAGCCCTGATGAGAATCCCCGGGGAGACCCAGTCTGGGGGCTTCAGCCCAGCAATGCTGGCCTATGGGAACACCAGGCATGGCACAGTGCTGACATTTAGGATAAGCTGGCGGAACAAAACTCTGGCAAATAGTCAAAATATCCCATGGGATAAGACCACACTGAGGGGAACTCACTCTCTTTTACCTTTGAAATAACACTTTAAAGCTTCAATGGTTAACCTACTTCTTTAAGTGTCCAAAAACATACATATTGAGATGAACATACTGAGATCTAACTTTAATTAGAAGACCATTAATATCAAGTGCTCAATTTTATTTGCTATCAAGTAAAGCTTCTACTTTTTAAGAGCACTTGAACTTTTCTAGAGCACAAGTATGAGCACGCCATTAGAACATGAAGTAAATACTAACAGTGTTAACAGCATTGTTGCCTCTTGAAGCCAGATTTGATAAGCAGGGAACAGCTTTGCATTTATATCCACCACTTTACACTGACAGCAGAAGATGCAGGTATACAACTGTATAGCATCAATTGCACAGAGTCCAGATGTGGGTCACAGTGCAAGTTACTGCAGTGCTGATACATCACTGTAAATCCTGTGCAAACTACCAAGCTGCTGTCTGCCACTTTCTGTCCTTCTCTTTCCTCCAAAAGAGAAAAAACAGAGAGTAAAATGTTATTGACTCATCTTTCATCCACCGTTTGGGGCTAGTTCCTTATGAAGTCACCAGGCGTTTGTTTTATTTACCACAAATTCATGAGGGTGTTTAACTTATGAATGGTCCCAGGAATGAAATTGACATACCTTGTCTAACTGTGAGCAAGAGGAATGGGAGACTATGGGTAACAGAGACCACAGCCTATGCTGGCTGAAGAGCAGCAGTTACATGTGAATAGCTTTGGGGAGAGAAGCAAAAGAGATCTTGCTATTTTCTGAACCCAAGTATTTTAAGTATAGTAAGGAAGACATTTTTATGATGAGGGTGCTGAGATGCTGGCACAGGATGCCCAGAGAAGCTGTGGCTGCCCCATCCCTGGCAGTGTTCAAGGCCACGTTGGACACAGGGGCTTGGAGCAACCTGCTCTAGTGGAAGGTGTCCCTGCCTGTGGCAGGGGTTGGAACTGGATGAGCTTTAAGGTCCCTTCCAATCCAAACCAGTCTGGGATTCCACGATTATGCTGTCTTTCTCAGCCAAGCACCATGTACTTTAGGACACAACATTCCCTGCAATCAGCCCCTTAGCAGAAAGATGAAGGACAGATTTGCATTCAACCAACTCATCAAATGTTAAGAATTCCTTAATTGCCTTAATAGTTTAATTTTATTTGTCTCTAATTTAATTAGTAAAGGGAAAAGTGGGGTGTGTGTGGAGGGGAGCTGATTGGTGGGGAGGGGAATGCCTTCATGTCTGCAACGCAGAAACCTTCCACTCCCTGCATGGCTTTGGTGCAGTCACCGACTGCTGATTCCTCCCAGTGATCCCACTGCTTTGCTGGTCTGTCTGCTCTTGAAAACTTTCTTTAAGGGCTTTAATAGTAGGCATTCATTCTGCTACAGATAAGGTGAGTCCAGCTCTTTATGCACAGTAATTTAATAGGAACCCAGATCTAATTTAATAGATCCTTTATGTCTCTGTCAAAGACTGTTACCATTGATTGGTGCAATGTCTCACAGAAATCAGTAAATACATTAATCTCTTGAGAGCTTGTGACAACAATTCCGTTAACAGCATAAGCAATACAGATGGACAAACCATTACTGAATAAATGAAGAACTCAACTGAAAACTGAGGCTAAACCAGGTGTGGAAAACTGGCAAGCAGGGCATTAGTGGCCCTCCCTGGATCAGAGAGTACTACTGAATTTGGAGCAGACAAGTACTCTCCTTACATTGTGAGTCCAGCCTGCAAAGGAACAGACACAGACAAACTGGGAGAGACCCATCCTAGCTGTGAAAGCTGGCCAAGGAACCCAGGTAGGAAACCTCTTCGTGGTGTTCAGAGGACAGAGTAGATGTGTTTGCTATTTAGTCACTTCAGTTTGTCTACATTGTCTACCACACTTCACCTTCTGAACGTGACAATATGGGAAACATGCTGAACATCCACAACTCCAACTGCTTTAAGAGGCCAACAAAGCGTCCAGCCCCTCAGCTGAAGTGCTCCACAACCCCCAGTATAGATTTTTTTTCCCCTCGAAACAACTGGCCATCACTGGTACATGTACATTAATACAAAGAAGAAAATTGATGTAAATATTAAGGATTGATCATTCTGTCCTTTTTATTTCAAAGCCAGCCTATAACAGAGTTGGGCAGGAAGCAGAAGGAAATTATCATGGCAGGAATATCAGTGTATTCTGGATGCAAAGCAGAAGCTTATCTGTTTTACTACTGCAGCACCAGAGAAAATCAATTTTGACACAGAACTGCCACTTTACAAGCAAATAACTATACTTTCCAATAACCTAATCTGTGCAAAGCCTCATGAAAATTCCCTATAGAACCAGTAGTTAAAACCTCCATTAAATCAAAGGGTTTAATATGGGAAGGGAAGAGAGGATGCAGTTTGACTTGGGAATGTAATGGACTCAGTGGGGAAATAAATATGTTGTTTTATGTGTACAGTTACAGAATTTGAGAACACAGCATTCATTTCAAAGGGAATTCTCTTGCTGTGCAACTTATTCCTAAACAGATGTGATTTTTGCTTATTCAAAAACATTTAGGTAACAATTACAGCATAATAAATTATAATTGCCATCATCTTCCAGCTATGCTATGACTTCTATGCAAACACAAAGAAAATGCAATTATATAGAACGGTAAATCCTATTTTCAGGTAGCTTAAATCACAGACAGAACACTTGTTTATTTTACTTAGAATGAAGAATAGTTTTAAGTCTTATCTATAGAAAAGTAGAGGAGTATGTGTTAAGCAGTCTGGCACACTGATAAGGTCTGTCTTGCACAGCTACTGCTCAGAGAGGGGCCGAACTAAGGAAGTTAATGATCTTTTGGAAGCTTATGTTTTACTCTTATGTTTTCTATTAGGACTCTCTTTAAACTAGTCTCTAAGCTGACACTTTAATTAAGCAGGGCATGACCACTGTTTGAACACTGAAGAAAGAGAAAATAACTAGAAATTGCTTGAAAAACAAGATTTTCATGATTGAGTATTACAGGAGATCACAGACAAACCCAACACTTGGTGTGAATATAAATCATCCTACAGCATTTCAGAGGAGTGTGACTTAGGGGTGGAATTCTACAAGGGAACTCAAAAATAATCCCCATGAAGCCTGCAACTCTGTGTTCAACTTCATAGAGCTTTACTAAACTTCCACAGTATAATGACGATTTCCTCCTCATTTACTTCTGTAGCATCAGAAACCAAGTTCAGTGTTTTACATTTTCATGCTGATCTCTCTGCAGATGAACTGCTTTGTGAATTATTTTAATGGAGAGCTAGGATCCCCTCAGCAATGTGACATGCTCCCAATGTTGTCACATCCAGGGAGCTGCACACAGAAGTGGTTTCATGCCCTTACATACCATTTTCATGGCAGACTGACTTTATTTGACCCTAAAAATCAGCACATTGCAGAGTACGCTCCTGAAGAAGACAACCTTGTACTTGCACCCCAAGGTTTCCAAGGCAGCGTTACAGAACAAGCTGAACTTCAGTAAGGAATTTCAAGGCTGCAAAGGGATGCTGTTAAGACCTATTTTATCAGCCTGAGTTTTAGATACAAAAGCTGCTTTTCTCAGAGAAGGAGCAGCAGTTGGAAGAGGAAGGAACCACTGCCACTGACAAAACCCAGCTGCCCCCAGCAGCAGCTAAGGTTTCCCTTTCCACCTCATCTTTCCTCACGTCTTTTGTTTCCTTTAGAAAAATATTTATCTTGAACAAGACGCTTGGGTCGCATTTAACTTTCTACGGAGGAAAATGAAAATCAAGTTCACACTCCACTTAAATATTTCAAGGAAAAGGAAGGGGGAAGATGGTGAAATTAAACAAACAGGTCTTTGAAAACCACTTATTTTTCTTAAGGCCTTGGGGAAGGAGCTGAACTTCCAGGAGTCACAGAGTGAAAGACAACATTTTATCAACTGGCCCACCTGGCACTGTCTAATCCTTACACAAACCAATAGGGCAGAATGACTGTCAGAGCTTCATTTAAACAGCCTGTTAATTTTGATCCTTTACAACAGGTTAGCAACCAATGCATTCAAAGGGCACAGGATTTAACGGCTCTGCTCCATTTGAGAGCTACAGCAGAGGAATCCATTTTCAAGGACGGAGGTGATTTGTGAATGGTCTTCTCTGGTGTACAATACATGTAAGCACTCCAAAAGTGGCACAGGACAGGACACAGCAAGGTCAAAGGCAGGTGGCTGCCAGTCAGTGATCAGATGCCCACTTAAGTTCCTTAGAACATGCCCTCCTCAGCTACATTCACAGCCTAGTGCTGTTAGGTCCAGAAACACTTCCATTGGCAACTACCGGAAACAGTTCTGCACAATTACACATTTAAAGGATTGCTGGATGCATTTTTAATTCGTTTTTCTGATATGAGTCAGGAATCACATCGGGAATAGAAATAATACCAGGAGACTGTATCAGAAACCATAGTAATAGTCTCTGACTTGGAAGGACCAGGAAGTTTTTCCTTTAGTCTAAGACACGGCTCTGGCATTAAGGACTTGGACGCTGCCCTGCAGTTGGAGTTTGTCTTACAACCTCTTCCCTTTTAATGTATGTCCCTCATTTTGTTCATCTGCTCCTTTTTCTGACGTGTCAGCATCCTGCTTTAGATCTTCAGAAGATTGAAAGGTGTGCCCTGTGGGTTACACTCTCTCTAAATCACCCGTGATGTATTGCGCTTGGCTTAAATGACTGAGTCTCATTTGCACAATTGCCCTATTAATTTACTCATCATTGATTTACACCACTTCTGCTGGGATTCCTCTACCAGACCTCTATTTTACATGCACTCTCAAAAGCTCTGCTCCAGTCTTTTTCTCCCCTATCATCTTCCTTGTCTCATTCCTCTTTCATTTGTCGTAATTCATCCATCTCCCATCCTCTGCCTCCCTCTCCCTCCCACTGGTCTGTCTTCCTTCTGTTTCTTCTCGGTTCTCCTCCATGTCCCCCCTCCCTGCAAGTCTGCCTCCTTGCTTCACAGCAGCTAATAAATCTACCATGAAAGGCTAGAAACCCCAGAAGATACAGGTGTAAAGGCAAAGGAACGTAAATAAATCACGATTCCTCATGAAGAAGAGCAGCAGCTGTGACTTCTTTTGGAGAGTTCAAAGACTGATGGGTGACTATCATTATCTGTCTTACAGTACTTGACTATGTCCTTGCATCTTTTTGTCTTCCTGAGAGGAGCTCAGTCTCTTAGTTCAGATTTTATGGTTAGTTTTCAGCCCTCTCAATATATCACATGCCCTGGTTGACTATCAAAGCCACACACTTCCATCATTTCTATCTAACCAGCCAAAACCTACTTGGATTTGATAGCATGCATACACATGTACACATAAGTGTTTTAAAATACAGACAAATGTGACCGTACACTAGAGGCATTTCCCAACTCTCATGTCTGTAATGCTTTGTGTCAAACGAAATAATAAAACCAGTTGTTTCTAAGCTGTTTCTGCATTCCAAATTTCAAGGCCAGGTTGGACACAGGGGCTTGGAGCAACCTGGTCTAGTGGAAGGAGTCCCTGCCCGTGACAGGGGCTGGGAATTGGATGAGGTTTAAGGTCCCTTCCAACCCAAACCAGTCTGGGATTCTGTGAAAATTTCAACAGAAAAAAAGGGACTAAAAGGCAGAGGGTGAGACTAAAAGGACTACAAAGATTTACATGTTCACACTGGCTAAATAAGTAGTGGAACCCTAATGCCACACTCAAGATGGCAAAAACAGCATGGGGAGAGAAGAGGGTAAGAGGAAGAGGTTAAAATACCAGAAGACCCAAAGAGCAGTGAGCATATATGTAGCAAATCAGCTTCTCACTCTGGATGTCAGCCCCAAATGACCAAAGACTCAAAACGCCCCAAACATGCCTGGCCCTGCTTTCCAGCAAAGGCTCAGAATGAGGGCAGCACAGACCCGGGAAGTCCAAGAGCCTCACTGGTGAAACAGCTCCTGACATGTAGCATTGAGAGCCCAAAGGCTAAAGACGACCCTGCATGTGAACATTAGAGCCTGGCAGAGACGCAACACTCGCTCAAGTGCACTGTGTAGATTTGCAGTAAACATAAAACAGCCCCAGCTCCCAGTCAGTCAGGTTTGCTTGAAAGGAAAAAATCCTCTTCCCTATAGAAAAAAGCCTAAAGGACTGAGCTGACAACATTCTCCACCTCCTGAAGGCAAATTAACAGCTCAGCTGTGCAGCTAGGAGCCGGACAAGTCCGCAAACTTCACCGCTTGGTTATTATCTGCAAATAGCATGTAACTACAAAGTAATGACAGACTCCCAGAGATAATATGCTGCAATAATACAGCATGTGAAGTTACCCATTTTGTTCTCAACCTAATTTCCATGTAGTTTGCAATTTTAAGATTTAATAATGCAGTTGAGAAAATACAAATTGCTTGTATTAGCCACGTATTTACATTGAACCGTGCACACCATGTAATTAGAGAGTCAATGGTTACTGTGGAATTACAGAGTTTCTGCACATTCTTTGTGTCCTCCGATGTGAAGTGCCAAAGGAGGGTTTCAGCGTGGGGAAGAACAACCCACAGTGATATGAAAATAAAAGAATGAAACTCCTCTCTTAAGATCTTAACCTGCCAGAGGGGAGATTGAGCTGAGCTCTGAAGCAGAAGTTCTTCCCTGTGAGGGTGCTAAGGCGCTGGCACAGGGTGCCCAGAGAAGCTGTGGCTGCCCCATCCCTGGCAGCGGTCGAGGCCAGGGTGGGCACAGGGGCTTGGAGCAACCTGCTCTAGTGGAAGGTGTCCCTGCCTGTGGCAGAGGTTGGAGCTGGATGAGCTTTGAGGTCCCTTCCAAACACAGTCTGGAAGACACAAACCAGACACAAACCAGTCTGTGATTCTGTGATCTCTCTCTGTAGACCAGAAGGAGTTTAAAAATAACCAAAAGCTCAGTGCCAAAGCACCCACCATCAACTTGCTTCAGTCCCTGAAGTCCTACAAAAGACCACTCTGCAGTTTCTGATTGATGTTATAGACCTCCATTGGAAGGGGGTTTATTCCGCTGTACCCAAACTGCTGCCCAAGGCATTGACTGCTTTTGGCTGACTTGTGCTGACCTGCCCTGTCTGTGAGGAATGAGGGTGGCAGCTCAGCCTGCATGAAGGACAGGGCTGAGTGTGTTATTTACCACTTTTAAAAACACACAGACAAGACTTACATATGGATGGCTCATCTCTGATGCCTGAAGGTTTGAAGTTTGAAGGTTAGAGCTAATCTTAGCTCTGGCATTTTGTGCTCAATTCCGAACACAATTAGTTTACAAGAAAATAAGCTTTACTAAGTGATGAGGGAAACAACACTGGCTTGTGAGAATACCCCAGGAAAATAATTATTTTTGTAAAATAAATAGAATGATGATCACTGAGAACTGTAAAACACAGTGACAATGTGCTAAGTATAGACAGCACTGTCAAAGCAGTGAAGAGTCTAACAGAGGTCTAGAAGATAGGAAACCAAATTATTATTTCTGATTTTGCCATAATTGTGCATTATGACCTTGGGTAAGTCATTTCTTGTTTGCTGGTGTTAAAGATCTGAAGAAGGTTCTTGAGATGCAGGGAGTCTGTACTGGGGCATGTCAGAGAACCTCAGCGTAATGCTAGCCAGCAGAAAAGGTCTCCTCCACACTAACATCCCATATTACCACGTCAGCAGCTCATTTGACTTGCAATCTCATTCCCGGGTAGTGCTGAGCTTATGACAGGATGCCAAGAACTCCCAGAGCTGCTGGGTATCCCAGCTGTAAGGACTTCTAGTTCCCCAGGAATTGAATGTTGTGTTTAGTAGTGATCCTGAAATCACCCTCAATAACATCCAAGTAACAAAGAAATAACTTACTACAACTCAATACTAGCATAATCTTAGGGGTTTGAGGGAGAGGTACAGAAAAGCATGCTCACATCTGCCTACATGTTAAATCTATGTATTCAATCAGCTCCAAGGACTCCTCTCTCATCCAGAAATCACCAGGACACTTAGACCACTTGTGACTCTAGAAAAGAAACTTTATCCAGGGCAAAGGAATACCTTAAAAGAGGAGGATTCCCAGTCCAGATGCACTAACTAACAACATCAGGATGACCACCACTGGCTCTGCTCCTCACCAGACCAGCTGATGGGACCTGCTTCCTTTGGATCATGCAAAGATACAAACCACATTTCTCCTGACTGAGGCAGAGCCCAGGTGACGGAAGTGAAGCTCACTTTCTGCTTTTGTGCTGTTCATGCTGGGACAGTGACAGCATGGCCTAGTATAATTCTTGCCAGTACAAACATCAACACTTTGTTTTAAGACATCCGAGCTTTCATAGCAACGTTTCACTGGGCAGTGCTTAGTTTGAGGTGGTCACAGCACACCTGAACCCATCCTCAGAGCCCTGAAGTTGGATGATACAACACTGAACCTCAGCCTCATGTCCCAAACACTTTCTGAAAGCCCCTTCAGAGTCAGCCCCTGCTTTTGCCATATTTCTTCCAATTCTTCACTGAATTGGGACAGTAGCACTTGAACCTGATGTGATCAATATCCTGTGCTTTGGGTGCAGCAAGGTGGAGCCTCTTTCTGCCCCAAATCCCAAATGATCCTGGTGATTATTGTGCCAGTACTCCAGCAAATCATTAGTGTGTTGTTCAAGAAGCACTCCCTTCTACTTCTAAGGGCAAGGACCACCAACCAGCACATGCCATCTCTATACACTGGAACATACTTTATGTGAAGTGTAAATGAACAGTTATATTCCACACCAGAATGTAAATTAGAATGCTATGCATTGCTCTTTATCAACACCACACAACAATTCCCAAGCAGCTCCAAGGTGAAAAGAGAGTTGGGCTGAATAAACCCACTGATGGGCTTAAAAGATACCATGAAAATGAATCTGGGTTCCTCCTATTATTCAACTTACTTACTGACTTGGTTGTTACCTGCAGAGATTATTTTAATCTTTGAGGTTTTTTAGATCTCTAACACCAAAACCAGCAGGATTCCCATTTCAGTTCCATCTTTTTGGCACTACATGTCTAAACAATAGATGATTTTTATTAAAAAGACCCTTATTGTGTTTAACTAACTCAGGGTACACACCCCCCTCCTGGACCTGCCACACAGATGGATCTTACCTGCAGAATAATTTACCTTAAGCAAATCTTGGATGCAGTAAAATGAATGGAAATCAACACAAACCCCAGCCTTTTGTTAAAGGTGCTGACACTTCTTACGAGCTCCTCTTTTTTCACTGAGGATAACTTTGCCAAACTTCTAACCATTTGGGCTGAATTCTCGATGCCAGGTGTCTGCCTCAGGCTGGGTGGATGTGCTCATGTAATTAAAGGCTGTAGCATCATGCACACACAGAAGGGGGCAAATTAAGGTTGAACAGGCAAGCTTAATTCTCACGTCTCTCAACTTCCACAGGCTTGACTTTGCAACCCTAATAATGTTCTTTTAATGTAGCTTTTTTGTCTGCAGTATTAATCCAGAGCTATATTCATTTATAGACATATCCCACTGAGGACTGGATGTCTCGGTGGACTGGTAATAGGATACACAGCCCTTCACCTCTGGGTCACTGGTTTAAATACAGCCTAGAGCTGAGGTGACAAGAAGTTATTACCATTGACCAGCTGCTTGGTGGCTTATATTAAGTATGAGGTGTCCCTGCCCCTGGCAGGGGGTTGGAACTAGATGATCTTAAGGTCCTTTCCAACCCAAACCAGTCCATGATTCTATGATCTGAGCCTCTGCGTACAGGTGTCTGCTACCAGTACCATCCACTATGCCTAATGCAGTGCCAGACTGCCCAAACTGGAATCTCAACTGCCTCCTATGAATGTGAATGCACTCACTGTTCTTGATAGTACTTCTGCAAAATGTAGTTCCAGGTGGTTCCTTTTGGAGAAGGGGCTGACATGGGAATATTCCCTCCCTCCAGGAAGACCCTGGATGGACAGCTGAAATGCCACAGTCCAGCAGAACACAAAACAGCTCCACAGAGCACAAAAGCACATGAGGAATTACCCTGACTTAGTGGTATTATTCATACACACAGTATTAGGACCTTCAGTGAGGCTGGGAAAAGACAGCAGTGCCACAGACTGAGCAATGGCTGTGCTTCCGTTACAAGAGCATCATCCTGGAGATCTGCTCAGTCATAATTCTTGTAGGAAAAATGAATAAAGACAACACATGAAAATTATATTAGTCCATGCTGGGCAACATGAAGCACCCGCGTAACTTCCAAGTGGGATTGGGACCCAAGGACATTCATACCTGAAGGAGGAAAGCTGAACTTCCACCTCCTGAGGCTAAGCTGGAAGGAGCAGAGCTTTAGGTCACACAGGGACCTCGTAGGAGACATTCACTGAAGGAACTAATGTGGAAGTTCCCCACAACAGGAACAGAACCCCCCACAAACCGCACAGCTCCCTCTGCCCTCCAATGAGGGGAAATTTGCCACTTAAGAAACCAAGTCCTTCCTTTTGGGAGCAGAGAGAAGTGTCTGGCGCTATTCTCAGAAGGGGGAGCAGGGGCTGAAAGGAAAACACTAAGCTATTGGCAAAAGCAAGTTACAAAGAAACCATGAGAGACAAGAAAGAAAACAGAAAGGATTGGGAAGAAGGTAAACATCTTTTCTCCAGAGCCAGAGACAACCTCAGCCTTAGTCCTGCCTCCAGAGTGACAAGTGACAGTAATTTAAGGCAAGAAAGCAAACACAGAAACAGTGTTCTTCAAAACTCCTTTGCAGTTGTTCCCTTTACCATATTCCACCTTCCCCAGAGGCCACAAGCTGCAACCCACTGGTTGCCTACTCTCATGATCTGAAAACATCTATCCTGTAGTGCTGACACTGGTCCCCAAAGCAGGTAACTCAGCTGTAGAGCCACAAACCTAGTTGCCTCCCAACAAGAGTTTTTAAAATGTTATAAATCCATTGGCTTTGTTTTGTTTTCCATTTACTGCATTGAAGTTCCTCTGGAGAGGGACACATGAATAAATGCTGCACCCTGATACTCTAACTGGTTTCAATCACATCATCTTCTGTATTCAGCGCCCATAGTCCTCCCTCACTACAGTACATAAATGATCTAAACTTCTCATCAATAACATAAAAAATTCATCCTCTGTCTACAATGCAGCTGCTATCACAGGTTTATGTCAACAATCGTCCTGATTTTTAATAGCATAAATGTTTAAAGAGGCAGCAATTCCTGTAAAGTATCTGCAGGGATATTTAGAGCCGACATATGCCAAAACAATGCTCTTCTCATACAGGAGACACTGTTGCTATGTTTATCCTCCCCGATGTTTACCCTGCTTGAGTCATTATGATGCTCCAAATGGATGGCAAAGGAATGGGAGTGAAGGATGTTGTTCCATACCTCTGGCTTGCCCCTCTGAGCAGCCAGCACCAGCTCATGCATATTCCAGCCCTGCTCTGTGCACCTTGCTGCCTGCCTCAACAAATTATTTGCCATCTGACACTGGAAGGGTTGGATTTCTCTTTGCTGTAAACATACCAAGACAGGTAATTTGCAAATGCTTTGATGCTTCGTAACTCTAATGAGTGCCCTGTCCTTCCGTTTTCTCTGTCATTAAAACCCTCTCAATGTGTCTTTTTGAGGTGTTCCTCCTTAACAAACCAATGCAAACACAACAATTCTTCTAATTTCTTCTACTTGCTGCCAACTGTATAAGGCTTTAAGCTATTAAAAAAAAAAAAAAACAACAAAAAAGCTCTGCATACAAGCAGCATAAAATATTTATTTTTAATCTAAGCAGGATTTCTTTACCTGCTGTGCAGCCACAGCTTCTGCTTAAGGCTTGCTTTATCATCTGTGTGTCAAGCTGAAACCATCTCTCCTGATCTTTTCATCCTAGCTTTAAAAAGACTCCTACCAGACCCCAGCTGACACATGACTTCCAACTCCCGCTTGGAATCTTCCTTCTGCCTTTTTTCCCCCCTCACCCAAAACCCCACAACCTGGAAGTTCTTCGCTTGAACAGATGGTTTAAAAAATCTGGGACATGCTCCTATGATTGAAAATAGGACTCCTATAAGCAACATCTCATGGAACAATTACGTGAACAGTTGGTCTGAATGGTGACCCAGAAACTGCCCCATCTTTCCCCTCCTGCAGCCGCCGGGAAGCATTTCCAGTCCTTCCCTGGATGCCTGACCTTGTGCAGCCAGACTGCGATACAGGAACCCTGCATGAGCACATCTCCAGTGCTTCCTGGTGGATCCAGCTCCTACAGGACACCAACACGCTGCTGTAAACGTATAACCCGATTCATGCAATTTATAAGGTCAAAATTAAAAGTACAAAAAATAAAAAACCAACTCTGTGCTTCCTGTTTGTTTACTACTCAACAATCCTGAATTTTCCCAGGCTCTTTTCACAACTACTACATTCCACATGGTGCAAAATCGCAGCCCCACCTGCCTGTCTCTAGGTGGATCGAGAGTCTGCCATTGTCATTCAGAACCGGGAAAGCAGTGATCTTAACTGACACACACTGAATATTCACAGCTCCATTGAAGGACAGCAAAGCAGAACATTCCCGTGATCTATATAAAAAAAAAGGCCTTTTGAGTCAAGTATCAATTTGTATGTAGGAAGAAATTTTGGTTTAGAATGAATAAATTTTTGTCCCACAGCAGAAGCAAAGTCAGAAAAGAGGATTGTGATGGATTTGTCACGGGAGCGCACAGTTCCTGGAGAGTGTTTCTGAAGTAAATTGCTTCTTTGTAGATGTGGACACAGCTGGAAGAAGGTGTCTGATGAGCTCCCTGCTCCTGCCTGGTTTGCTGTGGTGCTGGGGTGAGCACTTCCCCTCTTGTGGGTGACCAGGGCTCCCGCCTGCCCTGCACTGTCCTACACCTCTCAGGATGGGATCTTGGTCAGGCGCAAGCCTGGGGGCCCAAAAATCCAACTTCTCCTCTCCCCAGTGCAGAACTTAAGATTGTACCAAAACCCTCTGAGAGAACCCTGGCGCCTTCCCTTGCTTCTGCATAGGTGCCAGGACATGGGCTTTATTTAGGACTAAAACATTCTCTCAAAGGTAAATATCAAGCAGAAAGTCAACATCTCCATTAACAAAAGCCAAGCTGCCTCAGCAGGCACCAAACACCAACACCTCACAATTATTTTAAACACTCCAAGCCCTTCCAGAGCAGGGACTGAGCAGAAACACAGCACCACTTGAACAAGCTAAATTTCCTGTCACACACAGGCTGGAGTCCTGTCAGTGCAACACTCATTTTAGTCTGATTAAGTTGCTGTGATGAACTTCAGAGTTTAGACTGCCCTTGAGCCTCACATCTATCTGATCTTTAATTCTACTACCCGCTCATTTCTTGCTAAGCACACAATTCTGAGTCCCACTGGAACAGCCTCATTCAGGCTCTGCATCAATATGTTCAGCGCTGAATTCATTCCTGCAGGGAGCCCAGTAAATCTGAACTTTCCAAAATCATTTGGCCCCCATTACTAGTAAGCACTGCTCTTAAATAGGTTGTAACTCCAGCTAATAGGCTCCATAATCATAGCTGAATTGAACAAAAGGGTCCAGTATGGGCTGCCATCAGTCATTTTTATTCCCCATCAAATGCACTGCATAGAAGGGAACTTTTTTCATACTTCTGGATGCTGAAACTAAGGAACTCATTTCACCTGAATGTGGTTTTTTCCATAATAAAAAATAAGACAAAAGGCTTCCAAGGGTATCCAGAAGGTCCAGCACAGCACCGATGCAGGAGCTGGGACTGGTGAACGTTTCACCTTGCATAATGGCCACAATCCAGAATATAGGGAGACAGGAAAAGCATTAAGATGCAAACCCCACATAATGAAAAATTCCAATGCTAGGAGACACATTTGCTGCTGCTCCAAGAGACCTGACTGTACCTGAACCTAATGTAAAGGAGCTAAAGATACAGCTCCTTACACCTTGATCACATTTCCATGAAGACAAGCTTTGGGATATTGTTTCATCTCATGAAAAAAGAACTAGAAGCCACCATCTAAATCTTATCATGGAAATTGATAGTGTTTACTTAAAGCTTATTCCAGCTTTGCTGACTTCAACAGATATTGAAGTCTCCAATAAATCTATTTCAACATTTCTTTACAACTCTCTTCTTTCTCAACACACACTCTGGCCTCCCTGATCTGTATCAGTGGACAGAAGACCTGATTTTTGTTTATGATATCTAGAAGTTTCATTGCTGTCTGCTGCAAAGCCTGGAATAAAAATGAATAGCCAGTAAATAAAGCAGAAAAGGAACTTGATTTATCTTTCTCTCTGCTGCGAGGCAGCACAGCCAGTCCTTGCTGGCACCATATTTTTTACATACAAGTGACCTGCTAGAAAAGGTGATGCACAAAAGCTCCTCCTGCCGCTGTCAGGCTCTCCCCTGCACAGCCCAATGCTGCTGTCACTGTAAGGACTTGCTTTCACCACTGCACAGACAGCATCTTCCCCCCTTGCTCCAGGCTCTAATCCACAGTCAGAGCCACAGATGCCTTGGTGACTCCTTCAGGACCAAACACTGAGGTTTGTAGGGATGATTTTTGCTCTCTTATCAGTACTCCATATTACTGTGGTGAGTGTGGACTGATAAACAGGCCAAGGTGCCTGTCCACATTATTTGGGCATACCTGTTATTCCACTCAAATACTGCATCTGAGGGGGAAAGAAAAATGGGGCAGCTGGCAGCAATAATGTGGAGGAAGAGGAAAGTGGACACATGGGGATGTCAGACTCCGTGAGGCACACAGTGGAGCTCCAGGTTTCAGATGTTTTGTGAAAGAACAAACAGTACCTAGAGCTGAGGGTGTACATGATATACTGCACTCTGAAAATAAAACCATAAACCAAAAGAACTGACAAAGTTTTGAGGGTTGAATCAGGTGAAGTAGTAGAGAGGAACAAGCTCAAATCCTCAAAACTATTTTAAATAAGTAAATACGCAGTTTAAAAGGTCAAAATCGGCAGTACTACCAAATGACTACAGTGCTGATGATTTTTTCAGCCACGAAACCACCACCAAAATGTAGGTGCCTGATACTGGTTCAGC
>NW_009909635.1:250353-280172 GCF_000696875.1 Nestor notabilis
AGCAGTTTAATCAGAGTCAGAATTCAAGAGCAATCAGAACAGCTGCATCTGATACGAACTGGTAGAAGACATGAAAGAACCAGAGTGAGGTCCACACAGTTACGGCAAAGAGATGCAACATAGAGAAAGACTCATAAAGATCTTAAATCAATCCCAGACTAGTTTGTGTTGGAGGGGACCTTAAAGCTCATCCAGTTCCAACCCCCTGCCACAGGCAAGGACACCTCCCACTAGAGCAGGTTGCTCCAAGCCCCGTCCAACGTGTCCTTGATGCACATATGTGAAAGTAAGAGGAAGATTTGGAAACCTTCATATTCTACCATCCCTCATCCTACCCACCACATGCTCTGTAACAAATCATGCTCTTCACCATTCGACAGTAGCTTGTGGGAAAACCTTTCTCTCCTAAGACATTTCTCTAGATTAAAAAATTCCACGTTTCTAAGCTTTCTTCCTAGGAAGCAGCTACTTTTCACTGTCCAGAGACCATACGTAAGGTAGAACTGAGGAGTTCATCATCTGGCTGGCATGTGGTTCTTGAGGCAGGCTCTATGGCAGCACTCAGCAGCAGAAGAGGGCTTGCTGAACCCCATTCCCCACTGCATGATGCATACGTGTGACAAGGCCACATCTCCATGACACGTATGGAGATACAGTTCTTGTGTGCCTGTACAGAAGTGGTCTTGGACACTGGGGTGTCACAAGAGTGACAAAGGTGCTGACCACAACACTCAATTGACCAGACCCTCATATAGATGTAACTGATCCTATTAGTCTCCTGCACTGATAAATACTAAAACATAACCAAAGAGACTATTTCTCTAAGGCCACAATAAAGGGAAGACAGAAAGCCACACTGATACAATCCTACTCTATGATCTTAAACAATATGTGAGGGATTTGCAGTCTGCTATTGCATAAAAGACAGGCTCATTTTCTACAAATGCCCACAAAGAGAAATGATAGAGCTCAGCACTATAGCATGGCATATTCCACTAGGAATTAAATCTTTTCTCTCTGATGGTCCCGTCCACGTGCTTATTGGACAGTCTGCTGTTTTCATCTACGTTATTGTTATTAATTTATGAATGGGACTAGAATTACAGAAGATGAGTCTAAGGTGAGGCCACATTATAATAATAAATGAAAGAATGACTCCTGTTTACTTTCAAAATATTTCATAGCTAAAATGCTTACTGCCTTTTTAACTGTGACATAGTTCCTTTAGCTGGTTTTGGGTTTGAAGTAATGATATAAAATTCATTTCATCTCTTTTTCAAGCCTGACTCTTTCATACATAACATCAGGCATGTCATATCTGAGGAATTATTAAAATAAGACGAAGCCTGCTGTATCTGAGCAGAAAAGCTTCTTTGAGCTGGCATCCTCAGGAGAGAAGCAAGCTCAATCTCATTAGTTGGTGCTGAGAAGGCGTCCTAGTCACTAGGTTCAAGGTGATGAAAGATTAGGGCGTTTGGCCTCGGCTCATTTTGTATGCAGCTCACATCACTCCCTGCCCGTGAACACGAAATTACATTGAACCTGGGGAGTCTAACTCCATTAATTTTAAATGGAAGATTAATTTAACAATATGCGGCAGATATTTGTTACAAACCTATCATGTAAAAGTGACGGTTAGCAATAAATTGTGGTGACTCACACTGGCCGGTGGCCCTGGCTCAAATAAATCAGAAGGCATTTACACATAATTGCTGTTTTTAAAGACAGGGATATGGGAGATATGTTCCTTTGATTAAAGATTGGGTAACTCCATTCAAGGAAACAGCAGCCAACATTAAAGCTACAGCGCCCCTTTTGAAGGAGACGTTTTGTTTAAGGGCTCATAGGACTGTAACACACACTCATTGTCTGTCTTTTCCTTAACCAAGGCTTAAGTTTTTTTCTTAGATAAATCATTTTCATTGATTTTTATGAAATGCCTGTAAGAACAATACAGAAATATTTTACATGAGGTAAGATGGGTGGTTTAGGAGCATGCATCACTGCACACAGCACATGGGTGCTGTCACCTGGGACTACGGGGAAAACATGGAGTCTACACTGAAACAAAGTTTAACTGCCCTCCAATTTTTTGCTGTCAACTTTCTGGTTCCTGAACAACATCCAGAATTAATAGGTGGCCCTGCTCCTGCCACGGCTCCTTTTCTTCTTGCCTTCACTATGCAAAGTTATGGTCAGGTAGGAAATGGCACCATTGAAAATATCATTTTCAGAGAAGGAAAGCTGCAAACTCCATGTAGAATAAACAATGTAGAGGGAGAAAACTAGAAGGATCAGACTTTATTTTCTTCCTTATTTAGGCATACATAACTACTGTGCTTCTCAGTTATTCTGATGATACCCATTGCTAGAACAGGGCCTGTCTACCAGTGAAACAAAAATATCTTGAAAGCTAATGCAAGAGAGCAGAATTGGCTCCCACAGGAAGCAGAATTATCCCACACCTCCTTCCTTCCAGTCCAAGTAAAAGGAGAACTCCTTCAACATAACTTCTCTAAGTACATGTCGGCAGCGACACGCACTGTGTGGGACTGCACATGTGCGTGTTTATTTAAAGCAATAAACAACACTGCACCTCCTTTGCTTTCTGAACCAGAGAGAATAAAGTAGACATGGTATCCAGCAGATGCCGGTCGCAGTGTTTAACACGCTGCTGGGAGATGTTCAGGCACGTTGCAGGGGAGAGCATCATCTGGACTTAGAACAAATCATGGTATCTATGAAGGGCTTCTGCAATCTACAGTAGTCAGATACACAATGACATGGCTGAATAGAGGAAGAGCCCCTGCATTAGCTCCCCAACTACCGAAATATCTAGGATGGCTCAGAGTAGGTATGCTCAGAAATACATGCACTAAAACCAATAAGGTTAAGAATCTGACCAAATAACAATTTTCTGTGATCTATTTGAGGAAAATTAATAATATTGTGATCCACTAATGCTTTTCCTTTGAGAAGAGAGGAAAAGAATGGCACAGCCTTACAGATTCAGTAAAGCAAGGCCAGTACAGCATGAGATACCAGTCTGCGTAGAAAGCATAGGCTTAGTATTTCCATCCCTGGCTTACTGCTTGCCTAACCCAACAGAAATGCAACTCCAATACTGGTTTTGTGACCATTTGTGGCTGGTAATTTGAGGATTTTAGACGTCTTTGGAACCTCTTATTCAAAAGTACACAAAAATTCTAATTTATAGTAGTATGCCCACCTGATGTATTCACGTCAGTATCCTCCCCATGTTACCACTGTGCACTGCCCAGCCCTAATCACCACCAAGCTTTATAAACTGGAGATTAAATTCATAGGGAAACAAATTATGGGATTGTTCTACATGAGTTAGAGAGAAGGATAACAAGAGACAAACTACTGTGCACTTGCTTTTGTATACAGCCATACCCAAACACTTGCAGAAACTAGCCAACATTAAACTAAGGTTTCTCAGCCCTTCTTTTCCTCCCAACAAGACAGGCGAACGCCTGCTCTAAACTGGCTGCTACTAACCCATTCCATATGGTGGGAAAGAGAAATGCAACCTCAGACAGACACTGGTGGGAGGGAACAGCATCACAAAATCTGGAGAGGTGGCTGAACTGCGGGTACCACGCTTTGTTCCCAGCTTTGCTGCTGCTGCGTGGTAGGACTGTGGGCAAGGCACTTGTAGTGACTGCTTAAAAATTCCTGTGAGATTGAAAGGGCCACTAAACACGACGAGTTGGCCTGGCAGTTTTACTGACTAGCCTGAGCTGTGAGTGAGGAGAGCTTGCTCTGCAGCAGCTAGGTCATTGTTTGCCAGTAGTTCCACCCACTGCATGCCACAGAATAGAGCTTCCGAGAGCAAAGAAACTCTCAGATAAATAAACAGCTCTTCACGTAGGCAAAAATAAATGAATAAAAAAAAATTACTGCTGAAATTTGAATGAATTAGATTGATGCAGAATAGCTACCGGGAAAAAGAGCGCCATTGCTTTAAATTCAGTGCCAACAGCCGGGTTGCCAGCGGTTGATGCCACTAACTCATTTTTGCACTTTAATGTTAAATTTCTTATGGGACCACATCACCTAATTAGAGGAATTGATAACTGCACTGTTCCATAATGAGGCCAATACATTTCAAAGTCATTAAAGATAACCAAGGCAATAAGTCTGTGTTTAAGCGGCGCTTCCTTAGATTTCACAGCCTACATGTCGCTAGCATAGGAAAAAGCAATCCCTGCCTAGTCAACTGTAAATGCTGGGTTATTGGAATCTTTAAAACAGGCAGCAAGGAGAAAATTACATGGCCAAATCTCCTTTTTCCAGTTAATGAAGAATTAAGACTCCCATTTACCATATTAGAAGGTTCATCAGAGGTCTCTACTCTCCATAGCTTGTGTTTGACAGCAGTGTCAATTTATCTGAGTCAGAACGCAGAAGTGCATGACAGTACGTCATTCATAACTGTCACATCTACTTATCTCTCTCATTGTCACGCTGCTAACGAAATTCAGGCCATGTTTTTCCAATCATGGCCTCTTAAAGGGAAAAGGATCCCCTTACCTCATCACAGTAAACTGACCGGATCCTGGCGCTGAAACCAGTGTGCTGACAAATGGCCACACGGTTATAGTCAGCAGAGAGCAAATAACCTTGTTGAAGCAGGGAGGGAAAAAATAGCATTTCCCAAAGGCAGGCTTCCAGCAAGACTGCCCCTGGCTTCAGAAGTAGGAGACATTAGGTTTTGGTGATAATTACAAGAGGGATGGATTTATTTATACTCTACCTTGTGTCTGCAAGAGCTGTTCAGGTCCATTTGGCATCTAGGTAAGAAAAGCAGAGTGACTTTATTGAAAGTCAATGGTCAAACTCCTATTGGCTTCAAAAGCACAGGAGGGATTTCTAGAACTGCAGCAGACAAAGAATTCCATAAAATGAACATTACAGCATTTGTTACCTTGGCTAAGGGAGAATGTAAGAACATGGACATGCTAAAGGCGGCCAGAACTTTTGTTCTACAAATCAAAGAAGGAACCCACTAAAATAAAAAATAAATAAATTGAATCTTCAGGCACAACTGAAAAGGCAGTTAATATTTGAGGAAGACACAGAAACAAACTCACCTAAGAAAACAAATGGAACAAAGCAGCATTGACAGTAAGGGCTATGATTGAAAAAAAACAACTGCATATACATTGTGAATGTGCAGAGCTGCATTGTAAAGCAAGATGGCAAGAAACAGTCCTTTTGCGAAAGAGTTTCCAGAACTGTGTCATCCTCTCCCCACATCTTCCACCTAATCCCAGTTGCTCCCACAGCCTAGCAGAGTGGGGCACCCTGCATGATCTAAGTAGAACAATTCCCATCCTTAGTTATTTGTTTCTCCTAATGCATTTTCCATAACATTTTAGATACAAATGCTCCGATAAACTCAGTGTCCCTCTAAAACACCTAGCCTCCTCTACCTTCACTGCTTCTAGATGGTCATGAGGTGTGATACATACACCAGTACCCTCTACTGGGGAAACTAAAGCCCCTTCCCAGTGTCCTGCCCTGTAGTTCTCTGCCAAAGCCTTCAGCAGCCAGAGCAGAATGAGGCTCAAGTCTAAATCATACTGGAAAGCACAACCCTTTCCTTCTATTCCCTGACACTTCTATAGAGAAAGGACCCCTCAGCTACTGTACCACCAAACTTCCTGAGATTTATAGGACAATATGATCTACCATAGGAAAATATCTGCCTAAAAGCGTGGCACTATTCTGTACTGCTGGGTTTTATGAACACGGAAAGCAGGCTGCAGTCAGTGCTAGAAGGAAGCACTGCCCTGTGTTTAAGGGCAAAGACATGATTTAGTCAATTCTGAAGAAAGCTCTTTTCCCCAATCAGAGACTAAAAATACAACTGGACAGGCAAGTGGATTCTCATCGTAACATCAGTTTTTAAGAAACTAACAGAGCAGGCTTCAGGTGCTAGAGAATGAACGGATGGGAGAAATCCTCCAAGGGGCTGGTTGTATAAATTTGAGAAGCAGTTTCTCTTCCCAGAAAACTTTCCTTTCACAATATTTCATGAGAGGATTGTGTTTTTTTCACTAGACCTCACATAATAGAGCAGAAAGAAAACAGTGCCCAATTGGATCAAATTACTGGTGAAACAATGCAGGGGAATGTGCATTTAGATCTGCAGTTCTGAAAACTTCAAGAACTGAAATAAATTGCATGACCCCCTGGTAACTTCCACTAGAACTTATGGGTACAAATTGTTTGCCTCAAGCTGGGTGAAATACACATTCAAATTCAGGCTCTTGAAGGAAATTATTAAGTAGAGCCATATTAGCTTTCTCTGAAGCATACTCGTTTTCTATATTGCCACTGTATAGACCAATTATGTTACCTTTCCATGCTGAGAAATGATTGTTCTGCTAACACAGTTCTGGTAAAAATCAAAAGCACTACATTTTTAACCTTGGGGGATTTTTGTTATTGCTGCTCCCTTGCTAGTTCCTTCAAATGGAAAACATCTTCCATTAATCTAAATGCAAAATTTGTTCAGCTTTCGAAAGTTACTTGAAAAATGTTAAGCACAAAGCAATAAACTTTTTATGCTCTTAAGACCACTAATGCTTTGAGCTTCATATTCATTTTGAAGAAATGAACATTTTATGGTTCACAGAGGAATAGCTACATGAATAATATCTGAGATTATAATGCATCTAGCAGAAAAAGATTAAGTTTATGTAAACTATTTAATCAGACGTGAAATTTTCTCTAGAGGATAAAAAATTCTGACCTTATTTAAGTTTATTTTAAAAAATACCAATATCACATTTCCGCCAAGGGAACCCACCGATTTCCCCATTTATATTGTATAAATATTCATAGAACTGAGGGCTAACTGGGTACCAGAGCCCCTAGGAAGCAAAAGTAACTTTAGAGATGTACCTCATCCATGTTGTCTTCCCATAGAAAACACTCCATGGGAAATGTGACCATGACAGTAGTGAAGGGGTTGCATATCCAGAGCCCACCGTGGCCAGCTCATCACAAGGAAGATTTTTCAACAAAGAAGCTCCAATTCACACCAAAGTCTTATTCTCATCCATGATTTTTAAGATATTCTCAACAGAGATGTGTCCTGTAGCTGTCCTTTACCTCTTTTAGCACCAGGTAGTTTACCCTATGAAGTGTCTGTCTAGAAATGTTCTTTAAGTAATTGATATATTAAAGAAATGCAAATGTGTGTATGCTTAAACTGTCCAATTAAAGTGGATTTTACACTAGCTACAGTAATTCCAGGGAAGCCAAATGATTTGCACCCAATTAAACTGTACCTGAGTTTGGCCCTCGTTGCTGCTGCTATCCAAAATAAACCTCTTGAACTGTTTCAAATTAAATTAAGGAAAATCTTGGCATCCTCATTGTCAGCCCAGGTGCATTTTCCTTTCTATTAAACCCAGAAAACTAAGGAGTTTTTGTAAGCACAGTACTTCATGATCCTGCTACGGGTTTTGTGTTCCATGTAACACACTAACAGAAAAGCCTCATGCAGGAGAATCCTGAAAAATTGATCGGCTGGATACAAAATAATAATGCAGCTTAAATAACAACATGATTACGAATAACCTGCTTTCAAGCATTGTCACTTGGCCATGGTTTGAGAACAAATGACGACCAGGCTATAGGGAGTCTGATGTCCTTATTTTTATTTGACCTGTACTTGAAAGGACCCGAGTATAACCTGTCATACCTTTGTAATGGAGAATACCAAGCTGTTTTGGGAACCTTTTGATTTTGAAGCAAACGTGAACTACTGAACATTCAGCCTTTTCTTGCCCTCTTTATTCCAGGAAATTACACCCTCAAGTCAAAGACGTAAACAGGAGATACTCTACACTCTCGCCCCTTACGGATCCTCGTTACCACCATACCCTTTGGAAGTCTTCCTTTCCCTTTCTCATCGTATTCAGTTCTCCCAACAAAGAACTCGATTGTAAGTTCAATCCCAGCTCAAATGTTCGCTCCTGCTTTGGTGGCACCTTGGACTTCTCCCATAGGGAAATGTCAAAAAAGCACGTGGGTTCTCTTTTCCTTGACATTCCTTCCTACCTTCCACAATGTTAGAGAGATAATGTGCTATTTTCAGCAGGGAGACAGCACATCTCCCCTGACAATCTCCTGGCAAGTGTAACTGCTAAAACCATGAGGTGTGGTAGGCTGATATATAGACCTGTGCCTTCCCAAGGATGGCAGACAAATCCTTCGGGAGCAAGAGGAAGAATCAGAGCTGCCCACAAGAATGTGTTGCTTTAGTGAGGGGGAAGACGAAGGAAAGGCAAAGCTATCCACAAATGAAACTGTGACGATCTTAAAGGCACAAAGCTAATGAACATATTGGGAGGGGATACACAGTCGGGGGAGGATACAGAAAACAACAGCAAGGTATTTTTCAAGAAAGTTGCCATAAATTCGGCATAGCATTCGGATGCCATTTGAAACCCTCCTCCATTTCATGCCACTTACCAGAGAGCTCCGACCACGCCGTTCACACGGTACCAAGACGCGGCCATTTTGCTCACACTCCTGAGTGCACAAAATGGCTGCACAAGGCGGCATCTGCCACAGAATGATTGGTATTAGGCATAACTCATTACTCTGACAAGAATCTGGCACGCCAGCAAGCGCTCTGGCATGAGAGCCGATGAGATAAGGATTTGGCATAACTGCTGGTAGGATATGAATTAAGCTCAGTGTCAACACAACGCACATGGTTTCCTCTCCATGGACATGCCAAATCCTTGACACAATAATGAGTTATGCAGGGTGCCAATCACTGATTGTCAGTTCAATTGCACATCTCTTTTCTGGTGCCATCCAACTGCAATGGGATCCAAAGTTAAGAAAAAACTTTGCTCTAAGTTTTGGTGGAGGGGGCGACAGCACACGCCGGGGATGAAGCCTCTTCCCCTCACCGCTCATGGTGAGCCCATCGCGCAGCCACAGGGGATGTATTTCCACGACAAGGCTCAGAGCGTTGCGTGTCCGAGTCTAATGAAACAAACTGCCTGAGAAAATGACCAAGCTGATGCCTGACAACTGCCTCGTTACGTTACAAATCCAGTCTGAAACACCCCTTTACTGGAAAACGCTCAGGTTTGTGCTTCATCTTGTGTGTGCAAGCAGCCCCTTTCATGTGGAATGAAACATTCCCCACAGTGGAGTGAAGCAAAACCATGTACTTTGGCAGCATGGAAGGGAAAGATTGCTGCTTTCCTGTACTTTCCGTGAGGGGAAGGAGCAGGCAGGAGGTGTTTCTGTCAGCCATAGTATGCCTTGGTCCTACAGGCTGCCAGCCTCGCCTGCCACTCACCAGGGCAAAGAACCGAGCCCGTGCATCCATCTCCAACCCTTCCGTGGACTCGTGTCCACAATCGACACAGGACTACTTCTTAGTACTACAAAGCTACTAAGTACTACAAATACAACGAGAACAACAGAAGAGAACAGAAGTTCTGGACAAACCTCTCCCTGGTGACGCTTCCCGCCGCTCTGTTTAGCATTCCGGCTCCAGCGCTGCCCTCGGCGCCGCCGCTGCCCTGTGCCCGTCCTCAGCCTCTGCAGTTGTTAGAGCTCAGTGCGACCACAGCACCAACATCGTCACACACTTTCCGCAGTGACACTACGTCTCAGGCGATGCTCGGCCACCACCACCAAGTAGTGAGTAACCTGTGCTGACAACGCATTACAGCCCTGCCATAACCAATCACTGTCTAACGGAAGCAAAATGGCAGCTAAATTACCTCGGAACACACAAGAGCGTGTTTATTAAATTGGCATAGCAGCCTGCTAAACAAAACAAAACAAAACACGAGTGAGGAGACTGGCAACATGAGTCAGAGCTGTAAACCAGCAGTGACTTAGATGCCTTGATGTTGGATGAGATTTGGCAAAAGGCTGGGCTTTAATTCCATTTGTCTAAAGTTCAATTAAAAGTACTCAGTAACAAGGCAATGATTTAGAGGGGAACGACTGAGTACAAGGAGAAGGTATTTCAAGAACTCCGAATGGGATAAAACATGGAGATTATAAAAAGGCTGCATTTGACCTGACAACATGAGAAAGTCCCAGAGTTTTTATTAAAAGGGGGCAGTGGGGAAGACAACCTGCTGTTTAGGGAAGCTGTATATTTAATTTTAGTGCCTGTAATGGCATAGCCCGTGACTATAAGGTATTATTTAAGACCTATCATGCTATTTCCTTGGAGGATATCTCTCTGCACTTTCACAGTATGCTAGTCTCTGTACAATTTAAGTACTGTTTACTGATTATTATTGAGTATGGGACAAAATTCACCCTCTCTGGACCAATAAATATAAGTTTTATACACAGGGTAGCAACATGTTTCAATTGCTGCTTGCCATCATATGATTCAATGAACATACACTTTAAGAAAATGAAAACAAACCAAAAATAAGCAAACACCGAGTCACGATTTATTAACACAATATACTACAAATCTAATTAAAAGTCAAATTCGCAATACCCTCATCAAAATCCAAATGTTCTTTACAGAAACATCAAGAAAGAAAGAGCATACAGGGGACGATACCACAAAGGTAATCAGAATTCATCTTCTGGGACTCATACCCTATTACTCGAAGCTCATTATCAGTACTCCATGCAGTAAAGCAACACCTAGAGACCACATCATTAGCTTCCCACACATGCATTACCCCATCATTCCAAAAACTGTAACAAAAAGCCCACCAATACACAAGAAAAGTCAGATTCTTTCATTCTGCATGACAGAAGCATGCCAAAGCTTTCAATAAGATGCTATTAAACGAAATGCTACAAACCAGCATGAAAACTGGTGCTGGTACTGAGTATAATTGTAGCATAGTAATGGATGTAGCTGGCTATGACAGTATTCTAACATCTCAATTTGGTCTGTAAACACTTCGTTATGAATACAGCCATGGGTGCTCCCTTTTTCTCTTCTGGATTTGGGTTCTTTGTCTGCTCTCAATCCCTCTCTGTCAACTGGCAAAACATAATTCATTAAGTGACTAAACATAACTGACTACTCTGAAATGCATCATCTCATTAGTCAAAGAAGAATATCTCTTCTCTACATTAACTGTCCAAAAGGAAGACAGGAAACCTCTCGCCTAGAGGGAGAGCACACATGAAAATAGAAACGGTCACCCTGACTTTGGAAATAGTCAAAAGAAGTTGAAGAAAACAACTAATGCATTATTCACGAAATAAACAACACACCTCACATTAAAATATGGTTACAGAGACACAGGCTTACAAAACATCTAAAACCTAATTCCAACCAATAAAGAACAAACTGTTCCAGATGCAACTTGCACTTTCCTCTTTTACTGTGAAAATGGTGAGTAGAAAAGGGCTACCGAGCAGACAGAGGTACCTCTGCAAGATGGGAATGAAGGGAGTGGTTAATGCTACAATAATGCTATATTTCTTCCAGAACCCACCTTGCAGTACCCCAACCTATAAAAGGCTGTGTTCCCATTTATTAGGTTTCACTGTCAGAGTCAACAGTGACTGATATGTAATGTCTCGTGTGTCCATGCTGCTTCTGTCTGCACATCTCGAGAGAAGCAAGAACAATGATACAGAGCGATGCAATGACAATCATCCTGCAGACCAGTAAAGACAAGAACTTGCAATACCAGAAGCTGTATCTGTTGTTATAGGCTAATAGACCAGGAGGTGGTAATATACACGAGTTAAAAGCACTAGAATAGTGCAATAGAACACAACCTACTTATTTCCTGACTTTTCTTTTTGGTTGAATCTATTAACTCAGAAAAAGGAACAGTATTACGCAGTTGTTTTACTGTCACCCTGATGAATGAGCTAGGAGTCAGGGATAGCATATGCTGATGTCAGGGCAAGTTCAGCCCCCAACAGTGACAGACACACACATTCTGGTCCCCAACTTCCATTTCCATCCCAGTGACCAAGCAGTATCATGTCCTCAGCAACTATTTATCTGTTACTTCTGTCCAGACTGGCCGGTCGCGTCTGTAAGTACTTCCACATTTGCCACTAAGGGATATCTTAGCTTCTCCTTCACCCCTGTGACTGTGTGTTGTTGCAAGCTTCAGGAGTGGAACACAATATAGCAACCCTGGCACCATCTGCTTCCCCAATTCCTATCCCCACTACTACACATTACCCTCAGTCCCAGTTCTGCAAAGGGTGAGCAGCACTGGAAACACAAAAGAGGAGGGCTATAAGAAGTTGGCAAATCTATGAACACCCATTCAAGATGATAAAATCCATGCTTATCAGGCTGCAGGTCAGCCACTGGTGCTGATGCTTCTGCTTGTTAAAGTAGATCAGCACATGGAATTTCTACGTAGCAGGAGATAGCCAAAGGGATATTCCATACCATATGATGCCACACTCAACATAAACTAGGGGAAGGCTGGCTGAGGGCTGCTGCTCAGGAACTGGTGGGGCATCAGTCAGCAAGTGCTGAACAACTGCATTCTGAATCACTTGTTTTGTGCATTCTAATTATTTATTATAATAATTATTATTTTTCTTCCTTTTCTGTCCCATTAAACTGTCTCTGTCCCAACCAATGAGTTTTCCCAAAACCGATTCTCTCCCCCATTCCCCTGCGTGGTGCTTAGTTGCCCGCTGGGGTCAAACCACAACACCATGTTGGAAATCACAATCTGTATTTCAGAATTATATGGCAAATGCTTCTGAGAAGCTTCATTTTAACAAAGGCAAATGACAAGGTTGAAGGCTGATTATCATTACATAACCTCTCAATAAAAGCATAAATTGAATCAATCCCTTCCAGTCCCCTTTCCAATCCACTGAGCTTGATCAAATCCCCCTTTCCAATACATAAAACATGTCAAAAGATACTGACCACCCTTACTCATTACTTTGGTACACACATGATGTGCCATGCAAATGGCAAATACACCCACTCCTCTGCAACCTCATCCAGTTGTTCCTCCACACACCATCAATTCCAGCTTGCTCTGCTGACAGTCCCTGGGAGTAACCTGCCTGCTGCAGCCAACGCAGGCCGGTGCCAGAGGGAAGCAGAGCCCTGCGCTGATTTTCTCCTTGCCTCTCCCCACTATCCCAACTTCTTACCAAAGAGTTGCACTTTTGTACTTTGGGGCCTCTTATTCTAATTTATGCAACAGCTTAAAACATTTTGTAAGGGCTGAGTGAGACCATCTGTGCAAGAAATAAAAGATGCCTAAGGGTAAAATAGGCAAGAGCAGTAATGCTGAATACGTGGAAGGCAATCGACTGCCTATGGATTTTGTATCTACCGCTGTGACCTTTCAAACGATGGAGTACAGTCAAGGGTAATTTCCATATAATGTCTGCTCCAGAAAGCAAAATTAATCCAGAACAGGGTTAGTACATTCCAGAAAGCTGGACAGCCGCAATTGCCTGTCACTTCTCAATGCCTACATACAATTTAGCATGACATTTGCATAACATTATAGAAAATCTCCTTCATTATGTCCTACAAGAAGATCTGCCAGCGTTTGTTTTCCTAAGGTGAGCAGGGACTCAAGTGGATTCCGAAACACAAACTTTTTGTCAAGGATGGCAATGTTGCTCTTTAAAATGATGGATCACTTCCTACAACTCTTAAATTACCATTACAAAGCCCTGACCTTGTGTGCATTAAGTATTCCCTAAAGATATTCAGGAATATTTTACGAGTTGTTTCATTTTGCTGTCTTCTTTCTGATTACCTTTGGGGCTTATTAAGTAAGTCTTTCTTTTTTTTTTTTATCTTTTTTTTAAATAACTTACAGTGGTCCAGGACTAAGAGGGAAAAAGAACCTAAATTGGGGTTGAAATATATTTAAGTTCAGAGATGAAAGAGTTTTATTTACAGAAATCATTTTCAAGGCAAGCAGTAAGTACTTTTATCTAGGGAACCTCCTCTCTTCTTTGGAGCAAGTACATGCGAGTAAAACACACAGATGGAAAGATTTGTCTCACTGTCGACCTTTCTGGAGAAGAAAAATCAGCTTCAAGATGACAGGTGACAATGGGCCACGTTCATCAGTGGCGTAGGCTGGTTTTCAGAGTTTGGATGTGGAACACTTTCAAGAAGGAATTCTTCAGGCCAGGAAAGGGATGTAATTGGAATCACTATCAGAAACCCTCAGAAAAGGCATTGATGGAAAGCCTGCTTGTTACTCAACAGGGGTCAGCTCTGCTTGCAGACAAAGGATGATCTATACATCCTTGAGTAGTATAAAGAATCAGGTACCTTCTTAGGTAGTTTAATAATACACCATTCCAGAGAAGTTGGAATCCTATATTGGGACTTGTGCTATTCCCACTCCCACATAAACATGACAGCCAACAAAAGTACGAAATTATTCTTCTCTTTTTTCTTGAAGCCCTGCAGAAGTGTCCAGGACTAGGGCACAGAAAGAACCCAAGCTGAAGCTGGAATACATTCCCAGGACCTGGACACCCTGCGTTAGAAAATGGCTTAGAATAGAAAAACACTGTCATCAGCCCAAGTCAGAACTCAGCAGTCAATGTTCTTGAAGTGGCACGAAGGGACAAGTGCTGATGCTGTCATGCAGCTCCTTCCCCCCCATACAAACTTTGAATGCAGTGACGTGCTGCAAGCAGAGGTGCAAACAGATTGCTAACTTAGCAGTTCACAGGGTGTTTTCATTAATTCCTGCTTGACTCCTCCCTTCACAGTATCCTGGTGACTTATATGCTGCAGTTATTAAACGTGAGTAGTTCATTAAAAAAAAAGCCAATTTTTTAACTGCATGATTCTGTTCTGCACAAGAACAAGAGACGAAGTAAATCTGCAGTACTTTAGGCAACTAATGGCTTGTGGACTGGATTGCGCTACAGGTTGGTAACAGCCTCAGTGGTAACCAGTCTGTGTCTGACCAAGGTCAGTAGTTCCTCCTATTTGACAGCTACTCCAAGTGGTAATTTCAGATTTCTACAGGGGAAGGATACTCATTCCTGTAACTGCAAAAAGAGCTTTGAACAAATAAGCAGCTTGAGCAGCCAAAAGAATGCCAAGGCCAAAAAGAAATCCTATGCAGCTTCAAGGCTGAAGGAAGGTGAAACCGTACGTACAGCACCGTGCGTAACCAGCCCATCACGTTTGCCCTGCTGCATAGTAAGTGAAAACCAAACTCTGACAGAGTCATCGCTATTGTAGTTTTCAAACACCAAACCAAAACTGTTGGACGCCAACACCCAAAATCAATCTGTGGAATTCAGACTATGAATGTGAGTGAGAAGAAATCTTGACTCTGAAAAAGCATTACACATCTATTTTCCTCACTTTACTGGCTATGGCTATCTCCCTAGCAACATATGTTTCTGTGAGCTAGAGCTTTGCCATTAGAAACAGGTTCTTAATTAGGAGCTTATAATCATTTATAAACTGACAGCTGTGGCACAAAAGTAGCTGACCAAAATCTAATGGTTCAAACAAATAAAAACCTCACCCGAAAAGCCAGCCAAATAAACAGAGAAAACCCAAACCACTGGGCTTTGCTCCTGAATTGCTGCTGCATACACCTGCACATCCTGCATCTCAGCTGGCCATCAAGTGAGTTCCAAAGGACAGGAGATCTGCAGCATGCCACCGAGTGGACTCAGTAATAAGGTCTAATGCCAGTGTTGTTTTGCCAGGAGCAGAAACAAACCTTTCTGGGAGATGCTTGTTTGTTGTAGGCACTGCTAAAATTATCCTGGCTCCTTCTACTGGAATTGAAAAGCCGGTGTCATTTGGGCAAGTGACTAAATGAGGTAGTAGGAGGTCCAAGTGCAGGATGGAGCCTCCTTTAATGATCTGTTCCCCATGGCAGGGAGCAACAGCCTCAGTGCATGCCCTGTCGAGGAGATATCCCAACCGAGCCAATGCTGAAACTCCACGCAGCTCTCTAAGCCTGATGGAGACACATAATGAAACACAATCCTGTCAAGCTTGGCCCCTGGGTAACATTTTCACTTCTACATTCCATTTTCAGTTTAGGTCGAGATTTTTAAGACGACAGCAAGCAGCACTCCAGTCCCAGGTGACAAGATCTGCTCAGATTTAGTCTTTGAATGTTGCAAATTAAATTCCCTCATCAGGCCTCTAATCACTCTTACCAGATGGGGCTTGTGCTCAATTTTGGATCCACAGGAAATTTAATGGTTATTGTTTCTGTTTAAATAGGAGATTATTGCATTTTAATAAGTTCTCTTTGGGACTTGCAGCAACAATAGAGCACTATGAATTACTGCAGATAGCTGTTACTGCATGCTGGGGAAAAATCAAGTTACTAAGTGTGACAAGTTGCTTTTTCTTCCCTTCCAGCAATCGCTCGGAGTGTATTTACCACCAAATTAAGTATGTGCCGTGGGGATAATATTTTTATCCTGCCGAGGGGGGAAGGCGCTTGTCTGTGGATTTTCATTAAAATGACACATCTGTTCAGCAATTTCACAAAGTAATTCTGCTGAAAGTTTTATCAGCTAATTTTAATTATTCACTCCAGTGGGTTGAATACAGGATTCATCATGTTGAATTAATACATTTGACGGGAATTTCACAAAGAGGGGGGAGAAAAAGCAATCAACAAATTGAATTGTCATGCAATATGGATTAAATTGAGATTCTTTAATTAGGATAAGCCAGAGATTTGGTATTTTGAAGGTATTAGAAAGCTTAGCAATACAGTGGTAAAGATTAAGAAAATGCAATTAAATATTACACTTTGGACACAGGCAGCGTATCATGTGAGCAGAAGACAAGGGTCCTCTTTAGCACTGGAGTTAGTAGTGTCTGAGTTATTGGGGATGCCAACCAGGGACAAGCCTTTCTGACAAACCTGCGCTATGAGGAGGGCGTTTCGCAAAGGAGACTGTCCTACATGATGAAACTGTACTTATCCTTTAAAAACTACTTCTAACATAATTGCCCACAGACAATGAATCATCATAGTACATTACATTTCATTTAATAAACACACACATAGACTGGGACTGAACTTGTGCAGACTCACTGTGACAGGCAAATTAAGAACCTGAGTTTACTTATAAGAAGTGGCAGCAATGAAGCCAGACCTCCAGATCAGTGTGATTGTGGGGGACAATCAGCAAATTCAGTGTCCCTGTCGGGCTGGTGCAGTTCTGTTTAGCTGTAAATCATAAATAAAGCTCCAAGCATTTTATTAGAAGAAAGTACATAAGGAAATGTGCATGAGAGAACTATGTGCCACAAAGATACTCTGCTACTTTGCATGTTATTACTACTTCCTCCACCTCCAAAGCCAGGAGACAGGATTACTGAGTTCCAACTAGTTCTAAAGAAATCCAGAGGTCCTGACCCTCGCTGGGAAAACTGCTGGGAATACGCTGATACATGTTGATGATGGGCTGGCTGTGAGCTGTATGACAAATTGCATAACAAAGAAATATTTGGCAGCAGAGGCATGCTGCGTTTATCTAACAATACAGATTTTAATATGCTATTATGGCTGCTTCTTTCCGCTGCTTATATCTGGAGTATACACTGAAATGGTGTCTGACCTTAAAACCCACCACTGACCATGCTCTCCGGTGTCAACTTAATACCGTGATGCCATGTTGTAACTGTATGTTTGCCATGAATGGATTAAATGCATATGAGAACCCCAAAACTACTGAATTTCAGCAGGCGATGCCTATAATTTATCTCCAAAAGAACAGCGATTTCATCAACCTTCCAAATTCAATTCTTTTCCTCAAGAATAATGTTTTAATAGACTCTCACAGTATGATTCAAACCAGACATGCCCATCTGGCCTTAACAGCATGCTACCTAACTGTAGTCATTCGAACTGTAGATGTCTAATCCAAACTAATCATCTGAGCTTCCCCTAGACAAATGAAACAGCCAGAGGATAGCTCAGCTCACCTTGCACAGACACACAGCTAAAGCCAGGATGGGTCATTCTTTGGAGGCTATTCTGTCTGTGGATGGGCTACAGAGAGATCCTCTGGAAAACTAGTTCATACTAGACATGTCCAGGGCATGCTCCTGGCACGCTCCAGTAAATGCTCCTGGCATCTACCCTGAACATACAACCCTGCTTCTCTTCCGAACCTGGTACCCAACGATGCATCATACGGCTGAACATCATGGCTGTCTGCCCTCAGCCCAAGCCTCTGCTTCACTTCCCAGTCTGGCCATCCTTGATCTTGCTCCTGACCAGCCCTCCTGACCTCATCCCAGCTCCCTCCCTCCTTACAGACTCCCAACTTTCGCAGTGGGCTTCCCAGCCTGCATTTTGACCTCTGTGTTCTGCCTTGCTCTTCAGAGCACCCTTTTGCTCCTCTATCTCCTCACATCAGTTTGGCATCTCAGCGATCGTGGCTCATAGTCTTCTGACCTGACCTCACACGGAGCTAGCAATAGCATTGTAACTGTGTAAGCACCAAGAAGCAGCATTTACCCCGAGCTTACATGGAGCACACTGCTAATGTGCTCACACTGCTTCCCATACATGAAGCTATCATTACATTTCTCTGTTTCAAGGAGGAGGAACAGCTAGCTTAGCACCATCAGAGGGCTGTCTAATCAGTGCTATGCTGAGCCACACAAGCACACCATATTCTACAAGAGGTATTTACAGCCTTTTACATGCAACAAGAATAACTATTTGCTATGTATGGGTCCCTGCAGGAGGTTTCCAGGGTCAGCAGGTATACAGTGCTTCCTTTTCCATCCCTCTGAACGTGGAGTAGATTCTGTTTACACCTGTATTATGTGGGCAGCAGCCTTTTCTCCAGCACAGACAACACGCGACACGGCACAGCCTGGGCTCTGATGGCAAAATGCACTTTGTCCCCAACACTGGGGAAGCCCATTCATGGTGCCTGTTAGAACAGTCCCTGGTGCCTGCTGTTCCTCAAACTGTGTGTGGTATTACCTGAAAGAGCACTAACTGGCACAATTAAAGAGCTGCTTCTCCCATTAAGAACTTAAGAATTTTACTTACAGCAGGTCCGTGTCTCCTCAGCTGTGTATTAAGGATAGTAACAGTCATCAGCAGCGCAGCAGAACTCAACACATTGATGTTTCAAGGTGTCAAAAATCACAACCTGGCTATAGGAAAGCTTACGGACGCGGCAGATCAGGTTTTCAGGCTTTTAGAATCATAGAATCACAGACTGGATTGGACTGAAAGGACTTTAATATCATCCAGTTCCAACCCCCTCCCCCGGCCAGGGACATCTTCCACTAGAGCAGGTTGCTCCAAGCCCCTGTGTCCAACCTGGCCTTCAACACTGCCAGGGATGGGGCAGCCCCAGCTTCTCTGGGCACCCTGTGCCAGCGCCTCAGCACCCTCACAGGGAAGAGCTTCTTATATCCAACCTAAATCACCGCTGTTTCAGTTTGAACCCACCACCTCTTGTTCTGTCACTACAGTTCCTGATGAAGAGTCCCTTTCCAGCATCCTTGTAGGCCTCCTTCAGGGTACTTTTGCCTACTGTAAATACTAAGTAAAGGGTAAAATAAAGAAGCAAGACCCAGGGAGCTGCTGGAAACAGAGCTGCCCTCCGTTGCGACTGGAGAGGAGGAGAAAAGGCGATCTTTTCAAAGAGCATAAACTCGCCATCCTGAGAGAGGCCAATGGCACCCCTCACTTCATGAAATGACTTTCTAAACGATTGAGATGCTGAAGTGATGAACAGCTTTGAGCTTCAAAACCACCCCTTTTCAACATGTTCATCTCTTTTATTTCAGAAGGAAAAGACTAACTTTACTTTAAGGTACCATGTTGACGGTAGAGATGAAGTTTTAATTCCTGTTAATAAATGTTTTCACACATTCCCTGTGTGATCCTGGGCAGGTTTAGAGATTTCTAAAAGCATTCATCATTCTGCCATCCCTGCTTCTGAAAATTAATGAATATTTTACCATTCAGTGGACAAAGCATTAGGCCAGTTCTGAACTCCAGGTTTTATTCAATTCTTTGTTATTTCTCCGAGATGTTGACAGAATCAATGTATGTCTGAAAACGTCTTTGAGGCTCCTGAAGCATGAGAACTCTGAATGACAAATATTGTTATTGTGAGCGATTTTTAAGCAGTCAGCAACTTGTTGTACAGTGTCTACAACACTGAGGTCCATTCTGATCAAAAGGGTTCATTATTATTTCAGTAGAAATATTAAGGAAATTATTGCCGTGACAGCAAAAATCTGATGGTTTCATGCTTGAAATTACAGAAATTCAACCTCTAAATTAACTTTTTTAACATAACAGTCACTGAGTTTTAGGAGAAAGGCCTCAAAGCTTTGATTTCTGTGTAAATTATTCACCTCATAGTCACCAAATGAATCACTTGTTGAAGGACTGACACAACATATGCTTAGGCTGACACAATGCAACTATCAATCTTCGTACTGATAGAGGTCTCCAATTGTGCTTCACACATGGGTTTGTCAGTGAAAGTTTAATGTGCCTTAAATAGCTCTGCTACCCAAGCTAAAATGCAGCCTCACAACTGGATCCTTCCAGAAATCACAGAACCACAGACCGGTTGGAAGGGACCTTAAGGCTCATACAGTTCCAACCCCACCAGAGCAGGTTGCTCCAAGCCCCCGTGTCCAGCCTGGCCTTGAACACTGCCAGGGATGGGGCATAATCCTTACTTACACTTCTGTTAGCATCCCCATTAAAACAAACAAACAAAGATAATGTGGATGCAAACACACCTCATCTCTCTCTTTTCAGGTAAACAGAAATAATTACTTTGTGGATGGAAAAAAACCTGATGAAAAGCTGAAGATTCAGTCAAAACCTGCAGGTTTATCAGAGTGCATGTCCATCCCCCAAGTTGGCTGCTGCAGAGATCAACAATTTGAAGGCCAGGATCAATTCCACTGGACTGTGTATATGTTTCTTTCTCTCCCTGCCCTTCTGCTGCCTCTGTGCTCAGATGTCATATTATCCTTATCAGCAGATTAAAAAACCTCTTTGCAGAAACACTTATCTGTATAATACCAGTGATGACACTTAAGCTTCATCTTTCCTATTTAACACTCCATGTGCCTCACTGATATCATCCTGGACAGATGAAATTGTGTGTTCAAGACTTGCAGGGTCAGAAGAACAGCCAAAACAGGTTGGGATAATGGTCCATCCAGCCTAACCTCCTGTCTCCAGGCTGTTCCAGTGAGGAGACAGAAATATCTCAAAGTCGTAGGATAAACCTTCACTGAACAAACTTCCCTCCTTTTCACACAAGATTTAAAGCCTCACTTAAGTCTGGATTCTGGACAGTTCCCTCCTAAAACTCTTCTTTATTTTTAGTATTTTCTGTAACAACTGGAAATGCTCTTGCTGATATGAATCAACACCAAATCCCTCTCAAGCCCGACCTAAGGAATATTATTTTCCTGAGCTTAAAAACAGAACTAACAAAAATCCCTCATTTGCTCTTTATTTGGCAACTTCTCATTTCTTTGAACTTTGCCTTGCTCTTGAATTATGATCTGCTGTAGCCAATAAACATTCCTGAAATGCTGAATACAGCTCCCGAATGCTGTCCCAGGGCAGCACGGCTGCTTTCAGACTCTGATTTCAGTGACAGAAAGCAAGAGCACAGGCAGGCAAACCCAAAGACATAAATGTCCCAGTCAGCTACTGAACAATCTTTAACATACCTCCTATTGTCAGATATTGTGAATATTCTGTCCTGTCACGGCTGGGTAATCATTAACGTGATAAAATTAATACACCTGGTTCTGCTTTAAAAAGGATCAGATTTATGCCTAATACTTTTGGCTTCACAAAGCGCTGACTAAAAGAATGAAGCAGATGCCAAGATAACTGCTCCTTTGTATTGGCTTGTTCCTGAATGGTAACATCCAAGTACTTAATCTAAGGCACAGTCTAACAATAGGGAAAAGAAACCCAAACCCCAAGGATGGAAATGGCTGGACCAAGGTGTGGTGCTGGTATGTAATGTAGGAATACCGATACCTGATAACTGCATTAGCACTCTGTGTGACCCCGTCAGGAAGGTAAAAATCACTACATAATTATATTGGCTCATTAGAATTTCCTGTAGGAATATACTCCTCTATCTCCAGTCAGAAAACCAAGCAGGAAAATGCCAGCATGACTCTACAACTTCCGACCAGACCCTTGGGGGGCAATTACAGGACAATGGCCAACTTCCACACTTCAGCCTGACGTTTTGCAGCTCTCTCCCCGGATTAGGAACCTGTTAGGAACTGAAATATCTAAAAGGGCCAAGGCACCACGAGGCAAAAGACTCTCTGGGGGAACAGAAACAGTTTGTAGCTTGAGGGAAGAAATGCTTTGTAGACCCCTGTGGTCTCGTAACACTGTAGGAAGTTAAGGCACATAAGGATGTGGATGTAAGAGACAAGGAGACAAATGACAACAGTAACGTGCTGGTCTTCAGGTTGTTTTCTAAGTAATGGCTTCCGAATAAAAAACACCTTGCTTCAAAGAGGATGCCTGATCACAGGGTACGGTTCTGCTCACAGCATCCAGAGGAAGAAAACAGAAGACCTTAAGCCCATGCTAGAGCTGCAGGGATACTCTTGGCTGATACACACAATAACGTAAGTCAGAACCCCACCTAAAGACAGGAAAAATGCACCAGATTCCCAGAAAAATGACATTCCAGCCAGGTATCACCCAAAGGCTGGTGAGGCTGTTTATCCGGTACCTGTAACATGTGTTTCATTCCTAACTTCCTATGCATTTGATTATGGCTATGACCTCGTGGGAAGCCCGCACTGGAGCAGGCTCCTGGCAGGACCTGTGGCCCGTGCTGGAGCAGGGGATGAGTGTGAGGAGTCCTGCCCTGAGGAGGAAGGAGCAGCAGAGACAACGCTGGATGAACTGACCACAACCCCTATTTCCCATCCCCTTGTGCTGCTGGAGGGGAGGAGACAGAGAAAGCTGGGAGTGAAATGAAGCCTGGGATGAAGGGAGGGGTTGGGAAGGTGGTTAAAAGATTTCGTTTTATTTCTCATTACCCTTCTCTGATTTGATTGGTAATAAATTAACTGGTGAGTGATCCCTCTCCTTCTCTTGATGCACGAGGCTTTCATTACACTTTCTGTCTCCTGTCTTGATGAGGAGGGGAGTGACAAGAGTGGCTTTGGGGAGCACCAGGCCTCCATCACCCTGGTGGTGATACCTGACAGAAGACAGAAGAGCTTTGTATTAAGCACTTAATGAGGAAGCTTTAACTTCTCCAGTTAAAAACACAGCTGCAGGTATGAACAGAAACCCAGCCTCCTGAAACAGTGACGCTCCCTTAGTTTCCTTCCACTGAAGGGAAAAAGGTCCCTTTCAAGTATGTTTGACAAAAATAAACTAAAAATAACCCAGACAGAGACATTCTCAGCCAACTTCCAGTGCCAGGAGTGGTTTTACGGCCAACTTAGAAACTCCTCAAGACAGGTTTTACAAAGTAATGAAAATACAGTCAGGACTTCACCACGAGCAGACATGGCTAAAGCACGGAGCACATGGAGTTTACACGCAACCCATCCAAACGGCAGCTCACCCAATTCCCTTTCAATGGGCCATCATTTCCCCTGCAGATGGCACATATATGCAGCAGTCAAATACGGGTGACATATTAACATAGTGACAAAGCAATGATGACAAACTTCCAGACAGGAAAGATGAGACCATAAACATTATTGCCAGAACACATACAGGGAGAAGGAGCAAAAAAGCCAACCCAGACACCATCAAAAAACCCCCAAGAACAGCAACAGTCATAAAGAGATTTGAAGTGTCTGTCTCAAAGTGAAAATAGGGCTTGTCTTCAGGCAGCGGGCACCGGAGCAGGCAGAGCACGGCTCTAAGTGGGCTCTTGCCTCCCACTTTTGCAATCTTTTGAGTCTTTACGTTCTGGGTGATCTCTCCCACATCACCTAAGACATAACATAGCGAGTTCCTGGTCTCTTTTACACTACACAGAGAATTCCAGGTTTCTTTTTAACAAAAAAAAAAATGCTTAAAACCTAATAAAATTTTTCTTATGATTTCTGGTAATATAATGCTTACTATTTCCTGGGAATCTGTAGCACTGTTTTCTCACAATGTTAATGTGTCACCCACACTCCACACCTATTGTCATCTACAGCAGAACTGGGAAGTAAAAGCAATTGTGCTGTTGCCCCAGAGCTGGATCAGGACTGCAAGGGGGGGTCTCATCAAAGCACAAAGAGGGGCAGAATCCCCTCCCTTGACCTGCTGCTCACGGTCTGGGGGTGCAGCCCAGCACATAGCGGGGTTCTGAGCTCAAGTGCACACTGAGGGTCACGGGGAGCTTCTCATTGATCAACACCCGAAGTCCATCATTTAAACATGGAGATGTTCAGTATCCTATCAGCATTCCTAACACAGGCAGACTGGCAGTGTTGTATCTGCAGAAGGAACACCAAATGTCTATCAATGAGATGTTACCATGACCAGAAATAACCGAGTCATGATGACTGTGTAGTTACTTTGTAAGACAGTCCAAGTGGGGAAAATACTTACTTTTCAAGCTGAGAAATCTAAAATCAATCTAATGTCACTTAAAAATAGGAGACACAACGTAATTGCTACACTGATCACAGAAACCACACCGGGAAGATGCTGCTATTTCTGTAAATACAAGATACTATAAAGTAACGTAGTTCCACTGAATTCAGGGGATCTAAACTCACTTATGACAGATGAACATCTGGTCTTCTACATTTGGAGAAAGGTAGGATAAAGAGTACCCCATCGTTCCAACAAATTCCTGTTAACTCCACCAACTGCAATGCATTGACACCACAATATGTATTTTCTTAGACTCTCCAGTTGAAAACCCCCACAGACATTAACGACTGGGCAGGATTAAACGTCCCCAATCACTGACACTTCACACGGGAGTCTTCTGGAAATTCAAACTACATGGAAAAATTCCAATTGCACATTAGTGTTCTACAGCCCAGCTTCTACCTCCGTAAGTCCTTTCAGCCACCGAGGAGCCTGACCTTCTCTGTCTGCCAATAAAACTGAGGAGTGCAGGAGATTAGTCACCTTCTGGTGAAAGCCTTCAGCTCCTGTGTTCCTGCAGATCTCAGCCAGAGCTCAATTGTGAAGGTTAAAGACAAAATTCCATCCTATATTACAGCTTTCTCCAACTTCAAGTGCCCACTCACACAAGCTGCACATCGCATTACACTGCACCAAGGTCTATCAGACCTGGAAACAGAGTGAAGTGGCCTTAAAAATCCCCTGGTCCTGGAGGGAACTGCTGGATTTGATGAATCAGTGCCACCAAAAACTTTAAATCCCTTCAAACCAACCCGCAGTGATGACAACAACAATCTCGAGCCCCTCTGGCAGGACAGGTGGTGTGTTCAAGTGTCTCCTATTATGTCTTTCCTCACATCCAACTCATCTGTTCTTTTCTTTTACTGAGAAACACAATCCACATTGTTAGGATTGGTGTGGAAGTATGTGTGGTTTATATAACATTTAGTGCTAATTAGTGTACTTGCAATTAAAAATAAGACCATGGCAGAGCTCCACTTGCCAGTTTCACCTTGTCACAAATGAGCTTGATGTTCGCTGTGTCTTAAATAAAACATATCACTAACAGGGAGAGATCTTTTCCATCATTTCCCCCCCCCCGATCACCACCATTTGGTATAATTATTCCTGACAATTTGCCCATCACACTGTAAGAGTCTTTCCAGAAGGAGAAAAATACTACATTGAGTTCTTGTGATCACAAGTCTAATTGAGCGGAAAACAAATCTGTTTAAAAGAAAGAAGAAAAAAAAGGGGGGAAAAAAGGAGATATATTGAGGAAAGACAGGCTAATGTTTCCCTCAGTTAAAGCTAATATAATATGATGAGCAAAACAACAAGGAAACGTGCTACCAACAACTCCTGGAAATAGATTTTCTTCCCTGCTTTCCAGTCTCTGCAGCAGATGCTGGTTTAATGTAACTGATGACGACATTCAGGTCTGTTTTACTGGGCCATACAGCTTTTTTTCCCAGGTTTTAATTATGCCTATCATTATTACTTTCAAGCTGGGGCACAGCAATCGCTCGATGGCAGCGGCACATCGCTGCCAGCGCCGATGCCTGGTGCGAAGGCCACTCTCTCTTTAATCTGTGGCAGCAGAAAAAGTAGGTGCCACGTGTGTAATTTAAACTGACAGGAAACATTAGCATTACCGTACACTTTGTCAATTAAATGATGGTTTAATCAGTACAAATCTGAATGGTCAAATAATGTTATAATTAAAAAGAAATAATGGAAAGTGGTTTGGTGATTAATTAACAGAGCAGCGAGTACCAGCAGCACATCTTGTCTGTACTATTACCTCTCTCTGGCTGTGTGCTGGCTGGGGGGGTGGTTAGGGGGGACATGCTGACCTTGCAGCCTGAGAAAATCCATTGCTGAGCTGCAGACCCAGCAGCAATGGCAATTTTCAGCAGCTCAAATAAATGAGGGGGAGCTTTACCTTTTTACCTTCCCTGCAGTGCTCTTCAAAGCGCTGCCATACACCATCACCCGTGACTCTTCATCTTCTGGTTTTCCCTTTACAAATAGGAGACTGGATAACCCGTAAACCGCGAACACCTCGACATATTCTGGAGCACCAGAAAATAATGCGCTGTCTTTATCTCTCACTGGCTGATGTCTTGATCGTTACAGCAGCTCTGTCCCTTTCTCACTGCACTGGCATGCAACAAGCTAGAGCACAGCATGGACTGGCAGTCATGAGACATATCGTAACACAGAGGGTATTAAAAACATGATGTTATCAAGCACCAAAGTGGTGCAGCACTAACAAGGAAGCACTTGCTCTGCCATGTCTAACATAGAATCACAGACTGGTTTGGGTTAGAAGGGACCCTGAACCTCTTATTTTGAGATGGGAACGATCAGACCTTAGAATTGAACCTACAACTAAAGTTTAGTCCCCTGGACTGTCACCGGGCTGCCAGCTCTGGTCCGACTGTCTGGCCCCCAGCAGACAAAAGCTGGCATCATAAATGTCATCCTTTCATTTTGGGTCATCAATCCACCCCATAATGGTCAAACGAAAGAGCAGCAGATGAAAGTGTTCCAAACAACTACTGGAGCAGGAAGAGAGTCAGGTGAAATCCTATTAATCAGAAGGGGGAGAGCTGGCCTGTACATCACACCAACGTTCTAAGGTCCGGGGCTGGTGAACAACAGTGAGCTGTAGCCTCTTCATCCAAATTTGTCATGTTTTGCCATAGTACAGTGTATTGTACAATGAAACAGCAACATGCACATTCAATCACGGGTAAAATGAGGGTGGGATGTTATATTTAATATTTATACGCATGGCATACTGGCAAAATTACTGGCATCTGTATGAGTGTGAATGACTGTTTTGAGGAACATGTGTTGTGTGCAATGCTGTTTATTATCAGTAAATGAAGCCAAAAGCTAAGTTGAAAATGAATGCTAAATTAAAAATTATATAAAATGGAGTGAAATGATTTAATTAGCAGATTATAAGTGACATGCTTTACTATTAGAACAGGCTTGGGAGGGATTGAGGGAAGGCGGGGGGGGGAAGCCTTCACTCGACACAGAAGGGTGGAAAAACATTTCTTTCTCCTCTGTCTGTGGAGTTACAAACACAGTAACATATTGTCCTGGTGTTTATAATCACAGACTCTGCTGCCGTCACAGTACTTGTTTAATGAGGCAGCCAGTTAGAAATAATGAGACTTTGAAACAAATTGTTCTCACTTCTAAAAAGGGAAAAAAAGATGCGTGGTATCCTAATGCAGTGCAATAGGAGTGTTTTGGTAACATATCTTTACTTAACTCCTTGTCCTGCATCCCTCCAAAGGAATTTCTGAGTTGAGAAACGTGTTATGGTTTCGTACAAAACTAAGAAAAAAGCTCAAAACTCTATTTATTCCCAGGTTTTGCCACTAACTTGTTGCATGACTTCATTAAAAACACATTGCTTGCTAAATTAATTAACATGTGTGAAACGCTTTGAACATTTTTACTTGGTCTCTCCCTTTAAAACAGAATATTTCACTCCTATAATGATCTTCTAGTAAAACTGCCAATATTCTTTGCCAGCAGAAATTGATTTAGCTCCTCTGTGCTTACAGGAGCACGGCTGGAATGCAACCTGCCCCCACCTGCTAAATGGCATGGGGGGTGTACCAGAAGGTGGGAAAGGTGACAGACAGAGGGGAGACTGAGATGAGCTCTTAGGCAGAACTTCTTCCCTGTGAGGGTGCTGAGGCGCGGGCACAGGGTGCCCAGAGAAGCTGGGGCTGCCCCATCCCTGGCAGTGTTCAAGGCCAGGTTGGACACAGGGGCTTGGAGCAACCTGCTCTAGTGGAAGGTGTCCCTGCCCATGGCAGGGGTTGGGACTGGATGAGCTTTACGGTCCCTTCCAACCCAAACCACTGTGATGCTATGAAACCCAGCCCTCAAACCTGCATGGGACAGCTACATATCCACACAATTCCCTGGCACCACAGGCAGTGAAATAAGGGAGATTTGCCTATTTCTTTTCCCATCATTTCCCTGGACACCCGTCTTGTCCCAGCACTATCCTCCTCCACACAGACAACAGCACATGGAGCTCACAGCACGGCTTTCCCTGTCCCCAGCGCGCATCCCCTGGGCTGCCAGTCAAACCCCTACTCCCAGGCTCCCAGAGAGCAGAACCATGTAAGTGTGCTGCACCCTGAGAATGCCCCATGTTCAATATAGCCTTAAAACACTGCCAAACACGAGCCCCTCTTCCACAAAATAATCCTGCTTAAATTGAGAACCCAGAAAAAGATGAGACCCTGTAAGCCTTTAAATCACAGAATCAACCAGGCTGGAAAAGACCTTTAAGCTCATCAAGTCCGACCACTCCCAAAACTGCCAAGGCCACCACTAACCCCTGGCACTGAGGGCTTTGTCTACACGGGGTGTGATCACTTGCAGGGATGATGACTCCAGCCCTGCCCTGGGCAGCCTGTTCCAATGCCTGAGCACCCTCTGGGCAAGGAATTGTTCCTCAGCTCCAGCTAAACCTGCCCTGGAGCAGCTTGAGGCCCTTTGCTCTTGTCCCATCCCTTGTTCCTTGGGAGCAGACACCAGCCTCCTCCTGGCTCCATCCTCCTGTCAGGCAGTTGCAGAGAGCGATAAGGTCCCCCCTGAGCCTTCTCTTCTCCAGACTAAACCCCCCAGGTCCCTCAGCCCTTCCTCATCACACTTGTGCTCCAGACCCTGCACCAGCTCCGGTGCCCTTCTCTGGCCCCGCTCCAGCAACTCTGTGTCTCTCTTGTAGTGAGGGCCCAAACTCTAAAGTAAAAGCCTTTAACTTGTTTTCATCTCCAAATACCAAAAGAACACAAATGTGAATAGATTTTGGTATGTATTTTGGTGAAATACCACCAGCAGCTGCCCTGGGCTGGTGAGCGTTAGTGTCTCCACCACAACCAGGCAAGGAGAGCTGCCCAAAGCACACCCAGCTGAAGCTTACTCAAAGAGCTGAGCAGATGCTGGCTGCTCAGAGAGCCATACGGCTGCCTCTTCCAGCTAACATACTGCTCTGAAGTGCTGAGCAGCAACTGCAGCAAACACCAGAAGGGAAATAATAAGGGCTATATATTATGTGTAGATTAAAACCAGAAAAAAGGTCTCCAATCCAGCACGCTTGCACCTTTTAGCTACTTCTTAGTAGCTGTGATCCAGGAGCAGGTGTTGGGTTATACAAGCTCTGTCTTT
>NW_009909635.1:280192-284549 GCF_000696875.1 Nestor notabilis
TGTACATAAGGCAGTAAGCCTTATTACTTTCAAGGCATCTATTGTTCATTGAGAAGCCTCTGATCAATTCTCTGATTTAAAACCAAAATAACAGAAAAACCAAGAGGGAGAGTGAGATTAACAGAAACCACTTCAGATGTGTTTGTTTACAGAAAAAAATGAGGCTGGGACAGAGGGGTAGGAGGATTTTTCTCCTCGTCTCCCATGTACTCCTAAAATGGGCTGTGCATTGCCCGGGAGTAAATCAATACTAAGCACAGTCCAGGCGAGACTGCCATCTCGCATGAAGCACTGACTGTAAAATAGACACAAAAGACACATGATACTCTCTAAGGTCCCCAGCAGCTATAATATCCATCCTTGGCAGCTCGCTTGACATTTCCTTGCCCTGCTTCCCAGTCCTCTTTCTTCCTCCCTCCCCCTCTCCTGCTCCCTGTCTCTCTAACAGCCGTGCTCTGCCTCTCAGGGGCTCACTGGCCGGGCGAACAGATAACAAACCTGTCAAGAAGGGTTTAGCTGGGGAATAAATCCTGCATTCGCCAGGAAATGATGTGTACAATGGGAAAATACAAGGGATGACATGAGCCTTCCCTTCTGAGAGAGTGGCCGAGAGATGCTTAAAATGTTACAGCGTGTGCTAAATGGACATTGGGATGGCTGATTAGATCGTATCTCAGAGCTTTCAAGTGCCTCCCTTCCTCCCCACTTTCCACTGCTACTGGAGACACACAAAGAAAGCAGACAAAACCCATCCCTACTTCTGCTTGTTAAAATACATGTATTTCTAGAGGCTTGACCATGAGGCTGCGGGGGGGAGCTGGCATGTACTAAGCTTAAGGTCAAGGCTAAGATCTTTTTGAGTGGCAGGAAAGGTCACATGAAGTCCGCTGGGTAGTTACAATTTCCATTTATAAAAGGAAGATATAAAAGCAAGAACCTTATCTTGGAGACTTAATACATGTCTCTGCTTATTACTGTTTTCACAGGGCCTTTTGCACAAACCTGATTTGCACTGGTGCAATAAAGATTCATTATCCCTTTACACAGCAGACTTTGCATTTCTGCCTAGGATCTAATTATGAAAACCAGGAACCATCCCATAAACAGATGCTAATCACAGTAGGAAAGTACTTTCATTTGAGTAACAAGGTAGCTCAGAAAGTTTGCTTGGAAGATTGCTGCATCAGCGAGAAGAGCTATTGGGGAGGGGAAGAGGGAGGGAAGAACCAATTCAATGCTATCCACAGCCAGCATGTACGAGCTGAGATTTCAAGGACTTGGGTTTTGTTGGAAACAGAAAAAGGAGCAATTCCGTATGTCAGCAACTCTCCTCTCCAGCACACGTGTGTGGACAAGAGCCTGGCCTCTAAATGCCTCTCAAGATTCTGGGTCAAATCAAAACCTTGGATTAGCCTCAACTCTTGGAAAACTTTGAGATTCTGATGGAATAACTGCTTTTGGGTTTAAGTACAGCAAAACACACTGTTGCTGTGTTTATCTCTTACTGCCTTCCCCCTGCGTCCAAACACACACCCCGTGGCTCCAATGGGGAGCTTTTAAAGCATCCACCACATTGATGCTTCATACAGCTGAGGAATCTTTCAAACTGACATTGTTGCCAATGCATTTTCAACCCTCCAAACCCAAGATGCTAATTCTTACTCTTTCAAAATACCTTTTTAGATACTGGTATCACAGAGTAAAAGGTGACTCCAGCTGACGGCTGTGACAGAAGAGCATGCCCATTGAGTGCACAGTGGACAAGGTGGGGGATACTCTGGTGATGCAAACTGAATAAAGCAAGGGTAATTTGCACCAAGAATGTTATCCCCACAGTAAATCTAACCTAGCTTGGTTATCACAGATAAGTCATGCAATGGTTCCTTAAAGTTTGATTTATTTTCTTTAACAATCAGTAAAATGTGGCTTTTTGGTAACTTTAGAAAAATCAGTGTTTAAATGCACATCATGAAGTTAATTGCATTATGCAGTAAGCAAGTATCAAAAGTGATTGCTTGCACTATTTCTCTGTTGATTATGGAAGCACTAATTGATTTAGAGCAATAATACCAAGTGTCTTCCAAGAGAAGCTCCAGCCAAGTGTCTGCTTGTCAGTGATCAGCACTATCTGAGCACACACAACAATCTGAATGACAACCTGGTTCTTGATGTAAGAAAGGCCAGATTGTGTTCAGCCAACTCTGCTCATGCATCTTAAAGACATCATACGTAACATCTAGCTACTGGTAAACTACCATGACATAGCACAATGCAATAAACCTTGTTTGCAACATCTTGAAGGAACAAAGCCTTCACTAATGATATTTTAACGAGGAAATACATACACCAATCACTGCTATCTCCTAACTGGCCTAAAAACCTCCTGCACCCAAGAAATGCAATCTTAAATTGCATTTTCTGAAGTTTTGGGGTTTTCTTTTCTTTGGGTTGGAGTTTTTGGTTCTCATTCTTGGTGGAACAGACAAGAATGCCATTCAACTGGCTTCATCTAAGAGGAAAAGGAAGATTACTGTTGAATAAGAACCTATCTTCCTTCTTTATTTTCTCTGTATAAGTGTTTTCTTAATTTGCAACTGATACTTTAAGGAAGAGACACATGAAGCACTTAGCTATTATTAGAGGGATTGGGCAACATAATACGATCCTGTTTATGCACTAATAGTAACGAGTGATGCACTGCTTTGCCACAGACAGCATTTTATTACTGCAGGGCCACATGTGCTGGGAGTCGCAGTGACCTGACTCTCAGAGGTTCACATCTTATTTTCTACTGCTAAGTGTTGCTTTTTTTCCATTTCTGGAGGGGAAGAAGGTCACTTCTCACTATTACTGTTCCATTAACTTACACTACAGCATACACATTCTTAATCCAATAGCATCTTATGTTGTGCCTTTTAACTCAATAACGCATTATTTTCTGAAGTCTTGACTGCACTGACCAAATTAATACCTGAGGTTCTGCAGCAATCGAGAGCAGAGCAGAGAAAATGTTTAGTGAGAGAACTGAGGGGCTTAGGCATTGTTACAACAAATCTATTTCTCTTTTCACCTTTGCAGTTGTTAGCACTGAGTGATGGGCTCCCACACGTCTATAGATCCGCAAGCGTTGGGGGTGGATTCTCATTCACACTCAGCATCAATGAGAACCAGACCCAACATGCAGGATTTGTACGGCTTACACTTACTGAATATTGCTGATGCCTCATAATGCTTTTTTAACACCCATTAGACAAGACAAAACTTGCATTTTAGCAATGTTGCATTTTAGAAATATCACTGTTTGGTCAAGGTGTTGTTCGGAGACAATGGCAATAGCTGGTGTCCTTGGCACACACACTGATGGGAGTGCTGGGGCTCAGGCTGTACAACCTTTACCATGTTAAACGGTGCTTTGCTCACCTGAGAGAAATGACACACCACTGCTTGTGCTTCATGTATGCACTGGAGCCTTCCAGTAACAATGTCAACATAATTTCATCTGCCAATTGCTCTGGATGCAAAAAGCTGCTCTAGTTCAACTTGTTCTGCCATTTCTAATGTATCTTCTTTAATAGATAAATAAATAAACAAATAAGCAGGGACGTTTTATTTAATAATCTGATTCTAGACATATCAATGCATTAACACGCATCCCTGCAGATTCAGCCTCTTCAGACTGAATTCTGGATTATTTTTATTCAGTGAATGCAACAGGAAAAGTCCAGTATGCCAAGAGAATAATATACTACAAGCTGGTGTTATGATGACATGCTCCGAATACTCCCCTGCCAAAAAGGAATTTAATTATAGCCATTGTTTGTATTACTCAAGCGACTATTGACAGTAAATCTATCTAGCATGACGTTTCCTCTTTGTATTCATTGCAGCCTTTAGACTGGAAGGAATGAAAAAAAAAAGGAAGAAAAAGGAAACGTTTTCCCCCCTTACTCCTTCCCCAGTATCAGGCTACACAAGGCCACTGAAGCCCAGTTGATTTCCCAAGTCCAATTATTTTGCAGTACACAATCCTCTCGAATAGCACTCCTCACCTGGGGACTCCGGCTGCCTAAACACACTGCACTTAATGGAGTCCCTGAAGTTGTCTCCATTTCATTGCTTCTAACTAATAGGCTGTGATATTTTTTTCCCCAAATAGACCACAGCTCTTCCCACTCCCCTTGCCCATCCTCCACGTGAAATCAAAGTGGCTAACGAGGCATTAGGAGACTGCCTGCCCATCTCCCAGCACTGGATCTTCACTACCACCTACTGACTGCAGGTCTTAGAGCCACAGCAACCTCATCTGCAGCATCTCGGAGGTCTCCTCCCAGCTGCACGTTCCTCAGTTCTTAAAAAC